>NC_052360.1:39708304-39721647 GCF_009727055.1 Benincasa hispida | reverse complement strand
GTATGCAGTATAGACTGAAGTATATATTTTGAACATAGTTCCCTCAAAAAGTGTTTCAGAAACACCATATGAGTTATGGAGATGACGTAAAAGTAGTTTATGTCACTTCAAATCTGGCGATACCTGACACATGTGTTTGTGAAAAACCCTAGGAAATTGGAATGGTGCTCAAAATTATGCCTATTTGTAGAATACCCTAAAGAAACAAAAATGGATTTTTTTATGACCCTCAAGAAGATAAAGTATTTGTATCGACAAATATTACATTCTTAGAAAAAGTTCATATTAGGAATCATCAACCTCGTAGTAAACTAGCATTTAATGAAATGTCCAGAGAAACTACAAATTCAACAAGACTTGTTGATCAAGCTAGTCCATCAACAATAGTTGTTGCTCCATCACATCCTTCTCAAGAGTTGAGAATGCCTCGACATAGTGAGAGGGTTGTATGACAACCTGATCGATACATGGGTTTAGTAGAAACTAAGATCATCATACCTGATGATGGCTTGAAGGATCCATTGACCTTTAAACAGGCAATGGAAGATGTACTTCAATTATATCTGAGAACTTGTAGATCAACCAAATGAGGTAAAATCCATTAGTTGCAAGTGGATCTACAAGAGAAAACGAGACTAAACTAGTAAAATGCAAACCTATAAGGCTAGACTTGTGGCAAAAGGCTTGACTCAAAGAGAGTGGGTAGACTATAAAGAAACCTTCTCTCTTATTGCCATGATTAAATCGATTAGAATCCTTTTATCCATTGATGCCTTTTATGATTATGAAATCTGGCAAATGGATGTCAAAACCGCCTTTGAATGACCATCTTGATGAAAGTATTTACATGTCTCAACCATAAGGGTTCATTGAACAGGGTCAAGAGAAAATGGTTTTGAAGCTTAATAGATCCATTTATGGATTGAAACAGGCGTTTCGATCCTGGAATATAAAGTTTGACATTGCGATAAAATCTTATGGCTTGGATCCCATTGAATTTCATTCGGAGGAGGAACCTTATAAAGATCGGAATAGAATGTTGACAAACCTTGTTTATAAGAAGATAGTCAACAAAACTGTAGCTTTTCTGGTCCTTTATGTTGATGATATCTTGTTCATTGAGAATGAGACAAATTTTCTTGCTTACGTAAAGAGATGGCTAGCATCACAATTTGAAATAAAAGATTTAAGAGATGCACAGTACGTTCTTGGAATCCAAATCGTTTGGAATCGCAAGAACAGAATGCTAGCATTATCTCAAGCATCTTATATTGACAAGACGTTGTCAAGGTATAATATACAAAATTCCAAAAAGGGTATGTTACCTTTTAGACATAGAATTCACTTGTCTAAGAAATAGTGTCCTAAGACACCTAAAGAAGTTGAGGAAATGAAAAGAATTCCTTATGCATTAATAGTCGGGAGCCTAATGTCGGTTATGTTGTGTACATGTCCTGACATTTTCTTTGCAGTTGGAATTGTCAGCAAGTTCCAATCTAAACCTGGACACAGTCATTGGACTATTGTTAAGAATACCCTTAAGTATCTTTGGAAAACGAGGGACTATATGCTCGTGTATGGGCCTAAGGACTTGATCCTTAACTTATTTCCAGACTGATGTAGATTCTAGGAAATCTACTTTGGATTAGTTTTCACTCTTAATGGATGAGCTATAGTGTGGAGAAACATCTAACAGAGTTGTATCGCTGACTCCATGATGGAAGCTGAATACGTAGCTGCATATGAAGCAGCTAAAGAATCAGTATGGCTAAGCAAGTTTCTGACAAATTTGAAAGTAGTTCCAAAAAAGCATCTACCTATCACTTTGTATTGTGATAACAGTGGAGCAGTTGCCAATTCAAAAGAATAAAGAAGCCAAAAATGCAGAAAACATATCGAGAGAAAGTACCATCTCATCAGGGAGATAGTATATCGAGGAGACATGACAATCATGAAGATCGCCTCTGAGGACAATCTTGCTGATCCATTTACGAAGACCCTCTCGGTTGAAGTGTTTGAGGGCCACCTTGTTGGACTACGACTACGAGCTTCATAATCTAGGGCAAGTGAGAGAATGTCAAGGGTATATAAATGCGAGCTTATTGTATTTTTTCTCCTAATCTCAACATTGTTTACATTATATATTTGTATAATTTTTTGTAACTCACTGGAGCATTAATCCAAGTAGAAGATTGTTAGGAATGTTCTAAAACTCGCAGTTCGTAAATATTGGAAACATATTCTATTTATCAATAAAAGTATTATGAGTTTTTTATTCAATAAAATGTTATCGATATTGCATCCTATTATAAAAAAATCCAATAAACGAATCCATGGCTATAATATGAATAACTTAATTTTATGTGGAGACATAAAAGTGGATCAAGTTTCAGTATATAACCAAAATAGTCTATAAGTATATGGATGAGATTGGGTACCTCGTCCTGGTGACACTATTGGATGCGGCCCACTTTGTATACTGATACAAATGATGTGATCCCAAAATCATTCATATAGAGACATGCAAGTTGGAGCAACCTATGCAAAGGATGTTTGCATAAGACCGAACCATGAAATAATCACTTTTCTTTATAACGACGGTTTACTAGTAAAACTGACTATTTCAAATTTAATGTCTAGGGTAACTTGATCTTAATTCTAAACTAACTATGAATTCCTATTTATTCGAGATTATCGTTTGATCTGTATAGGTGAGAGTAGTTCAACAACACCGCTCAATAAGCCTCCCAGTTTGGGAATAAGATCAGATAGATAACTGGGGACATAGTTCTGCAGGATGGAATTTACTCCTACCCAATTTAGGGTTAGTAGATAGGTTGTTCTCTTAAGTACTGACTCCTGGTTTTGAACAATGGGGCTCCACCCTCTCATGGCTGAGAGAGATATGATTTATTAGTTGGACTATAAACCATTTGTTCAATAAAGGATCAATGGGAGCTTAAGGAGCAAGATGTATTTATAGGGGTAAAACAGTAATTTTGACCTAGTTGTAAATACGAACAACTTGTGAAAGGTTGACTTACTAATTATGGTTAAAATGGACAGAAATATATCTAAAGTGAGAATAGTGCAATAATCGAGCTATAGTGGTATGTCTCGATAGTTAACGAATATTGATTAATTCGGTCTAAAGAATTTAGCCAATTAATCTCAAATCGTTGAAGCTCATGATCTGTAGGTCCATAAGGTCCTTCTACTAGCTCGTAAAATTACTCCTTGGATTAGTGAATTGAGCGAATTGAAATGATCAAAATTAAAATTAGGGTTTTGAATTTGAAGTGTTCAAATTCAATTTCGGGTTTGGTTAATTATATTTAATATAATTAAACGTTTAATTTATCAAAATTAAACGTAAATTGGAGAGATTAAAATATTTAAATATTGATTAACATGAATAGGATTCATGTATGAATTAGGTGTTTAATTAATTTAATATTTGATATTAAATTATTATTTAATTAGTTAAATTTTTTAATTAATTATATAATTAGAACATTTTCAATTTTGTAAATTCAAAATTCAGTTTTGAATTTTGTTTAAATTAATTTTGATAGGAAGCTAAATTAAATAAAATTGAAATTTGCAAAAAATTGAAAATTATATTGAGTTAGTAGAAAAATCCAAATTTTGTTGGATTAATCCACTAACCAACATCTAGCTCACTCACTTAATGCTGATTGAAGTGGTTGCATGTTTAAACCCCTTAAATACAACAATTTTTCAGATTGGAGATAAGATATGCATTTTGAAATTCTAAATTTCTGGTTTCTCTAAAAAAAACCCTCATTATTCCCTCACCTAATTGATCTCAATCTGAGATTCCACCTCTCAATCTAAGTTAGAGGATAGTAGAGAAGATCATTTGGTGGTCTACTGTCAATTTGGAAATCCAGTTTGTGGATAGGAGCTAGAATTGAAGAGTTTTATCAAAGGTACAACATTCTGAAACCCTCTTCTATGAAAATGTTTTCTTGCATGCTTTTTAAACTCAAATTAAGTGTAATTAGAGTGCTTATTGATTCTGATTTCTTCTATTACATGTATGTTTACTCTATAAAGACATACATTTGGATCATGAGTGATAACCTAAACGGTCTATAGTAGATGGATACGGTTGGGTACTTTACCCTAGTGACACAATGAATACAATTTACTTTGTAGTTGTTACAATTGTTATAAAGTGCTACAATTGATATGATCCTGGTCATTCATGTAGAGACATGTAAGCAACGGTATTCTATACAAAGAATTTGTGTAAGATCGGACCAAGAAATGAATAGTCTCTCCATATAGCACTGTTGATAAATGAAACTTACATTTCACCAGGATGACCACATATGTTTTGACTTGAATCCTGAGTGAGTTAAGAACTCTTGCCTATGAAGGGCGATCTTTTTATTTGTATAGGTGGGATTGGCTAGTTTCGTCGACTGAATATGCTTATTATTTTAGGGATCTATCTGATTTGGGAGTTGGAAACATAGCTACGCAAAAAGGAATCACTTCTTCTCTATTGTTAAAGTAAGTAGATAAATTGCTCCCTTAAAGGCTAATTCCAGGACTTGAACAATGTGACGCCACATCCTCTCCTGATCCAAGAGGGGTTTGGTTATAGTTAGACTATAACTTATTGTTCATTAGGGGGTTAGTGGTATTTAAGGAGTTATATGTAACTACAGGGGCAAAACGGTAATTTTGACCTAGCTGTACTTACGAACAATTTGTGAAGGGTCGATGCACTGTTGATTGGTTACATCCAATGCAAATATATTTGTAGTGTGAAAGGTGCAGTTATTGATCTTTAATGGAGTGACCGACAATTAATCAAAGTTGATTAATTTAATTAAAGAGTTTGATTAATTAATCAAATACCATTGCAAACTATGTGCATAAGATCCCATCGTTAGCTCATTTGGGATAAATGGGAATCGAATTAATTTGGATTAATTTGAATTGTTAAAAATAATAAAGGGAATTGATTATATAAGATGTAATTATGAAATATAATATAATATATATGATACATTATAATATAAAGATTTATTTGAGGAAAAAATAATTATTTGAATATGATTCAAATATTAATATGAATTTGATCTATATTAAATATTGTTGATTAAATGAGAGAATTTTTTTTTTTTTATATCAATCAATCAATCAATCAATCTATCTATATCTATCTATCTATCTATCTATCTATCTATCTATCTATCTATCTATCTATCTATCTACCTATATATATATATATATTATAAACGTGTTTTTTTTGCTATAAAGTGCAAGTATTTTTAGGATTTTTCTACTTTAAAGAACCCTCCCACCCCCCGCGGCACCCCGCCTCATTGCCAACCCTATGTAAAGGGCTCATCGATTTGGCATTTTTGTTTGCTATCAAGTCTATATATCAAAGTCCAAGTCGCTCGTGGGTTTTTTTTTTTGGCTTCGATTTGCTTTAAAATGGAGGAAGAATGGAAAGACGGGCGGTTCGGCTTCCGGCAGTTCGATTTTCGACGGTTCAGCTTCTAATGGCTCGATTTCAGTAGTTTTCTTTGTAATATTTTAGTTTTTAATTATTTTGCTTTAATTAAATTAATATAATTGTTATATTAATTTAATTAAAAGTTTAGGAAGCCAATCCTGATCCTATTTGAAGCCTTTATTTAGGCATTTGATGTATGCTTATTTTATTTTAATATATGTCATAATGTATGTCATATAGAATAATCCCACTATAGGATATACATATGTTCACGCATTTTTTTAATACAAATGTTATATCACAAGATTGCATGATGTATTAAGCATGTTCATGCATCATTTATATTATAATTGTTATAATATATAGTTTAGATGTATGGATATATATTTTTCATTACTTTTATATATAATCGTTATGTCTGTAATGTAATGAAAAAGGAATTGCATGCTAACATAGGTTTTTTTTTTTAAAAAAAAATTGGTTTAAAAAATATTTTCATAATTAGATCTATGTTTAATAATTTCTAATTCGATTAGAAATAGATTTAATCTTTTATTTTAGTTTAATATGATTAAATCGAGTTTTTGAATAAAAGATTAAATTTATGACAAATGTATCTATAAGGAACTTTGTCTAAGGACAGTTCTGTTTAGGCTGGGGTATTTAAGCTAACGAAAACGGAACACATCTACCTAGAAACCGACCTAAAAAATGAATTAGATAGATTTTTTTACAAGCATGCAATGAGTGATTCGTATTTATTAAAGTGTTTAATGAGCATAAATTAACATTGATAAACTATCTAACTTTGGCAAAGTTAATATACACTTAGTAAAATTATTAGCCGTTATTTACCTAAGTTATGCATCCTCATTTGTAAAACACTCAGTGGGAGGACAATGATGTATGTGATACTTCAATTTCCTTATCATGTTTCTCCCTAAATATTCACACCGTGAGATATATGCTCGGCCTCGAGACACCTTTGCTTATGTCCTCCTACAAATGGTGTTTCAATAAGTCAATATCTAGGTGAATGAAGAGAGTGTTTATAGTAAATGGGAGAGGGAAGTGTGTCAACACATCCCATGGTCTCCTTCATTGGTTTGCATTAAACTTTCATGCTCGGACTCGAGACACCTTTGCTTGTGTCTCCCGACGAATGATGTTTGCATGAAATTTTACTCAAACTTCAAAAGTGGATAGGATTGCTTTAGTTTTTGCCCCAATGGATTTTCCCTACAGTTGGCTTACTGGGGCGAAACTCTAGAGTCTAAAATGAAGGGTTACACTTACAAGAAATTTTTAAGCAAGTTAATGATGTCTTAACCAAAATATAGTAATTAAATATTATAGGAATTAGAGTTATTCTAGTGTAATATGTGGTTAAGAATGTCTCAATCCAATGAAGGAGTAACTAAATACCCTACGGTGGCTTTTATTCTAATTCACTAGAGTATCATAATAATAAAAATTTTGAATTAATATGAATGGAATTCACATTAAATCTATTGGGTTCATCTTTTAATTTATATGTTGAATTAGAATGGATAATAGTTTGCATATAGTCAATTAACATATTTTACATATTTCAAAGTTATGTCATCTTCTCTCAAGAGCTTTAACTTTTTACCGATATGTCAAAGTTTTGATAAATATGTTACTTTGAAATGTGACATCAACAAATAGAGGTGGTGTAATTTTGTCTTTCAATTTGGTAAACGTTCTAAAAAAAATTGTTGTCAATTCATGAAGTGTTCATGAATAATCTTTGCAGTGATAACTTACTTTTATTATCTAGATTAAATATGATGTATTTGGAACACAAGATAAAGTCATGACAAAATGTATTGTATATTAGAGTCATGGAAAGCTAAATGACCTACAAAGTTAAGTATTTTTGCCGTCGAAGAAAATTATTATGACTAGAACTAATTAGAAAAATGTTTTGGGATGTCAGATGATGAGAAATTTTAGAAATACCTCAAAGAGAAGAAAAATAAGAATAGGTAAATTTAATTTATTGAATTCTTGGTGGACAAATACATATTGAACCTTGATTACTGAATAATGATTCACTATCATAATTTTTTTCTTCATTACGTAGATTGTAAATCTTGAAAAATATTCAATTCAGTGGAATAAGTCTACTAGTTGGCAATAGGGAACTCATCTTGATTAAAGTAGTGGGAGGCATTAAGATGTTATTTATTTATGCTGCATATGATACTTTTATCACCATAGAAGAAATTCAATTTCTCCAAGCTTTATTACTAAATTTTTCATAGCATATGAATAGTTTTAGTAATAAGGCATGTTTTCAAAAATTATTTTGAAAATATGTTCAGTTTTAAATAAATATATTTTTGTGCATTAAATTACGATGTTGTTTATTTATGTTGAATATGGTGTTTTTATCACCATATGAGAAGTTCAATTTCTCCAAAATTGATTACTAAATATTTCATAGCTATAAATAGTTTTAGTAATTAGACATTTTTTTAAAAAAAAATATTTTGAAAATATGTTCAGCTTTAAATAAAACACATTTATGTGTGTTAAAGAATAACACATTTACGTACTAAACTAAGAGAGTGTAAGGATTAATGAATCCATAATGAAAGTCAAATTTTATTCTCTTGAATAGGATACATGTGTTTGGTTTTTAAATGACAGTTATAAATAATTCTCTAACCGTTAGAGTTAAATTATAATTAACTGTCAAAGTCTTGCTTTTCATGCAAGTATGTCATTAAAACCTTATTATATAAGGTTACCACCTAGCCAATGTTAGACTTGCTTTGACCTAGGTGGCCTTGTGATCAAAAGCATAAGTTTGACTTCATAAATAAGTCGTTAATGTGATTGATGAGTATTTATGAATAAATGTATCTTATTCTAATACAACTTAAGTCTTATTTTCTTTGAAACGTTCAAAAGAAATTAGACTAAAGTTTAAGTTATTTAGATAATTGTATTATGACATTATGATCCGATCATAATGATTAGTACAAGTTTTATTTGTTGTACTAAGCCTAGATGATAGAAATGAGATGAGATCTCAATTTCGAACATTAGGTACAATTTGAATGGAATTGTGCTGCAATAGGAGAAATATGGCCAACATTGTACATTTTAAGTATTTTGTTAAACAACGTCCTAATCTTTTAGAATTACACTGATGTTTGACTCCACGAAGGAAATGCAATAGAGATTGCATTGTCTAAACATTATTTCCTCCAAAATGTTTGTGAGACATTGTTGGATTATGGAAGTGATGTAAAACTAGTTTATGACATTTCAATTTTTCTTTGGGTAATTTGAGACACTTGTGTCAACACAAACTCTTGATGAAATAAACGTTAAAAAGTACGCCTAGTTGTAAGTAGTCCATGAGGAGTTTATAAATGGACTTTTGAACATTCCAAAATAATATGATGTATTTGTGTGACAAATACTGATTTATTTGGGAAGTTAAAGATTTCAAACCTGTAAAAGGGTTGAGTTGTGTTGATGAATTAGTTCCAAATAAAACCACATGATAGTTAACAAGTATTGTTAACCATTTATTTTCAATTGAATGTCAATTCTAGTTGTCAAACAGATAAGTCTTCATCCAAAGAGTTATGAGATAGCTCAACCTTTGCAAAGGTTTACTTGAAGTCTTTATTGTCATATAACATGACAAGATGAAAACTTATAAACCTTTTAGTAGTGGGAGAGCTATGCAATGAATCTACTTTAGTTGTGACTTATTAGACGTCAAAGTTGTCATGTTGGATGACAGGAATTGAAGGAAGTTAACAAAGAGGAATTTTGTTAAAGTCATAAATTTGAGATAAAGTAATGTACTTAATCCCAGTCAGTTTTTTGTAGATTACTATTGATGAGAGCAACCTCAAAGGATATGAATGGATTTACAAAAGGGAGGCTTGAAAGTGTACTACTTGGAGATAGAGACTTCAAAGTAAGACTCTTGACGTCAGGTAAAAAACCAGCGTTAGAACTGTTGGGTGAAAATGGACTATGGGTCGATTTTCTAACTAGTTTCTATAATAGAGCATTTATGCTTTTTTTTTATTCGTTATTGCATATGAGATGTGTAAGAATGAATAACTTCTTTTATGAAAAGGAGTTCAATGCATCTACATTATTTCAAGAAAAATTTTCTCAAATTGAATTGCATAAATGTTTGCAAATATTGTCAATTTCACAATTGGAATCTTTAAAAATAAGGGTTTGATATAATATCATAACCGGCGACTTTAAATGATGACGTTGTTCTTGTACAGACAAGAAAATGAACGTGGATATTTATCTATTTTTTATATTGATTTTTGCTCATTATGGATGAACTAGAAATCAATATGAAGTTTTGACTATTTAACCAATTTTAAATAGTCAATTTGAAGTGTTTCTGGATATTTAAAATCCACATACATATGTTTAGGACTTGATTTTAAATTACTCTCATGCATCTTACATTTACAAAAAAGTTGTTTACTGTTCGATGCAAATACTTCAGAGGGAATGATAATGTACCATTCTACAATGAAGTTTATTTGTGTAAGGGAAAAGTTTCCAAAGACACCTCAAATGTTAAAGGGATGTACATTTCACATGCGTGATTTTGAAGCCCACAATTCTCATTGATTCTCTACCCCGAGAATAACGAGGTTTCTGCGTGGTGATGTTCGATTGATTTTTGCATTTTTGTGATCAAAGTGTTCATTGTGTTCAAGTTCTAGAGATAAGTTGAGAAGAGACTAGTCTTCAAGGGTACGTGACTTTGAATCTCTTTTTTCTATTTAATTTCTACACAAATATATGCTTAATAGATCTTGAATATCTTGTTTCCGTCTTTTATATTTTCTATATGTTATGCAAAATTAGAATTAGGACATGATCACTTCCACAATGGGGACTCGCATATCCTTTCACTAAACCCACCTGCTTGTTATATCGGTTTAACAGAAACCCTACATCATCTACAAGAAAATCACCAACAGTTTAGTAGCTTTCTTATTATTGTATGTGGACAATATCCTACTCATTGGAAATGATGTAGGTCTGCTAACAGATGTTAAGAAATGGCTAGTCGCCCAATTCCAAATGAAATATTTGGAAGAGGTGCAATTTTTTCTAGAGATCCATATTATTAAGGATCATAAGAAGAAAATGCTAGCCTTTTCCCAGGCATCGTATATTGACAAGATGCTTGTCATGTATTCGATGTACAATTCCAAGTGGGGTTTGTTACCTTTGAAGCAGGAAATTGTATTGTCTAAGGAATAGAATCCTAAGACTCCTCAAGAAGTTGAGGAAATGAGACGGGTTCCTATGTATCGGTTGTTGGTAGCCTTATGTATGCAGTAAAGATTGAAGTAGATATCAATCCAAACTAGGATTTGATCATTGGACTACAGTTAAGACCATCATCAAGTATCTTCAGAGAACGAGGGACTACATGCTTGTGTGTGGAGCTAAGGATTTAATCCTTATAGGATACACATACTCTGATTTTCAGACTGATAAGGATTCTTGAAACTCCACATCAGGATCAGTGTTTATTGTTAACTGAGGAGTTGTAGTCTAGCTAAGCACAAAGTAAGGTTGTATTGTTGACTCTACCATGGAGGCAGAGTATGTAGCTGCTTATGAAACTGCCAAAGAAGTTGTATGGCTTAGAAAATTTTTGACAAACCTAGAAGTTGTTCCATACATGTCAAAGTCCATCACCCTCTATTGTGATAATAGTGGTGATTTGGCAAATTCTAAAGAGCCTAGGAGCCACAAGAAAGGAAAGCACACTGAGCGCAAATATCAGCTTGTCCGAGAGATTCTGCATCGAGGGGACGTGATTATTATAAAGATCGTTTCAAAGCATAATGTTGCTAATCCATTTGCAAAGGCTCTCACGACTAAATTTTTTTAAGGTCACCTGGAGAGTCTGGGTCTACGAGACATGTCAAAAGCAAATGGGAGATGTTACTAGATATAGTATATGCCCTAGTTTATTGTTTTGTGTACTGTACTTTGTATTTATACACCTTACTAACTTTTGGACAAGTGGGAGATTGTTGAGGTTGATAGCTTAAATCTCATGGATTTTGTAGTTTGTAAATTATTTGTACACAAGTTATTTATTTAATAAAAATAAAATTTATTTTATTCGACATTTAGTTTGCATTAACCCAATCCAATAAACTAAGATCCAGGGTTATTTCATATAACTTAAACATGTATGTAGTTGACATACAAGTGGATCATGTTTAAGTAATAATTTAAACAATTTGTAGTATATGGATAAGGTTGGATATCTTATCTTGGTGACACTACGGATATGGTCCACTTTGTAATTGTTACAATAGTTATAAAGTGTTACAAATGATCTGATCCTGATTATTCATATGAAGACGTGTGAGTAGGGGTATCCTATACAAAGAGTTTGTATAAAACCAGACCGTGAAATGATTAGTCTTTCTTTATAACGCCATTACTTGAAAAGACTTACATTTCACTAGGATGACCGTAGGTAACTTGACCTTAATGTTAAGTGAGTTGTGAAGTCCTATCTATGAAGGTAATCC
This sequence comes from Benincasa hispida, assembly GCF_009727055.1. Classification (NCBI taxonomy): domain Eukaryota; kingdom Viridiplantae; phylum Streptophyta; class Magnoliopsida; order Cucurbitales; family Cucurbitaceae; genus Benincasa; species Benincasa hispida. The sequence continues at coordinate 39,709,557 of NC_052360.1, read as the reverse complement.
TCTGATTGGTATAGGTGAGAGTGGCTAGATTCGCCGACTCAATAAGCCTATCATTTTGGGGATTTGTCTAAGTTGGAAAGTTGGGAACACAGCTACACAAGATGGAATTCATTCCTTCCCGTATTAAGGATAAGTAGATAAATTACTCCCTTAAGTGTTGATTCCAGGTCTTGAACAATGAGACACCTCACCATCTCACTTGTCAGAGAGTGATTTAGTTTATAGTTTGACTATAACTAATTGTTCACTATACGGATCAGTGGTAATTAAGGAGTTAGATGTAACTACAGGAGTAAAACGATAATTTGACCCAGTTGTAGTTACGAATGATTTGTGAAGACTCAACTTACCTTGATTGATTATATCCATGGACACAGAAATATATCTACAATGTGAAGAGTGTAGTTGTGGGTATTTAATAGAGTGACTGCAGTTAATGAATATTGATAATTTAATTAAATAGTTTATAGAACAAACACATGCATAGTGGAAGAAAAACGGATCTATTGTACTCTAATTACGTTTAATTACAAAGGATAAGCATGCAATTTAAAACAAATAAAAGAGGAAGAAGAAATACAACCTTTGTAGTCCCCAAGCTTCTCTAAATTAGCTCCAATCTCCTCACGAACAGTTCGTAGACCACCATGAGATTCTTCTCAACTATTCTCCGGCCTTAGAACGGGATGGTGAGATCCGGTGAGTAACTAATTTGGAGATGAAAAAGGTTAAGTATTGAGAGAAAATTATGAGATTATCACATAATCTCATAAATTTCCACTTTGGCCAAGAGAAATAAAATTCAAAATCTATTTCTTTTGAAAGCCATTACATGCAAAACATGAAACTTTGAGTTTGATGAGAATATGACACTAAAAAATCCACTAACTGAAAGTAGGATTTATGGGGGCAAGTGTCTTCGAATGAAGACAACACCTAGCAATGCAAAAGTTGGTATTTCCCACTCACATATGTTGGATCTTTTCGCTAGCTTGGTTAATGGTCAAAGTTTGACTCTCAAAGTCCAAAGTCAACAAATTCAATTTTTTGAGTTTCAAAGTTCAAAGTCAACACTTTGACTTTCATTGCATTTTTTACCTAATCAACAATTTTGATTTTTAATGCAATTTTGATCAATTCCATTTAATTTCAAAATTAATTCTAATAATCAATTTTAAAAATAAATTAATATTAAATAATTTAATTACTTTAATTTAATATTAAATCAACGCTTATCCTAATTTATATGAATC
>NC_052360.1:39511922-39708293 GCF_009727055.1 Benincasa hispida | reverse complement strand
TAATAATCAATTTTAAAAATAAATTAATATTAAATAATTTAATTACTTTAATTTAATATTAAATCCAACACTAATCCCAATCTATATGAATCATTATTCATAATCTTGATATTTAAATCTCATTTAAATATCTCTTATTTTCTCTCTCTTTATGTTTAATTCATAATTAAACATTAGGTTAAATATATTGTATATATTTAACGCTTTGCTCCAAAAATTGAATTTGAACACTTCAAATTCGTTTGTCACACTGTTCTAAAGATCAGTTCGATATGAGCTAGTAGGGGGACCTCATGGACCTATAGATCATGGGCTCCAACAATTTGAGATTAACGGGCTAAACTCTTTAACCTAATTAACCACTATTCGTTAACTACCGGGTCACTCCACTAGAGCCCAGTAGTTTCACTCCATTCATTGTAGATATATTATTTTCACTCGATATAACCATGATTAGTAAGTCAGCCCTTCACAAGTTGTTCGTAATAACGACTGGGTCAAAAGCTGTTTTACCCCTGAGATTACATCTTGCTCTTTAAGTCCCAATTATCCTTAGGGATTAATGTTCAAGTAACAGCCTAAAGGGTCTATAGTATAGGGATAAGGTTGGGTACCTTATCCTGGTGACACTATGGATACAACCCACTTTGTATTTGATACAAACGCATTGATCCAACACTATGGATATGGGACGTATTCTCTATGCCTCAGCTGTGAGCAGCTTAATGTATGCTAAGCTTTACACTAGGTCGGACATTTGTTATGCAGTGGGAATAGTCAGTAGGTACTAGCCCAATCCAGGTTTAGACTACTGAACTGCGATTAAGAACATCCTCAAGTATCTTAGGAGAACAAGGGACTATACATTATTGTATGGAGCTAAGGATTTGATCCTTACGGGATACACCAACTCTGATTTCCAAATTGACAAGGATTTTAGGAAATCCATGTCACGATCAGTGTTTACCCTGAACGAGGGAGTTGTAGTATGGCGGAGTATCAAGTAAGGATGCATTGCATATTCCACTATGGAAGTTAAATATGTAGTTGCTTGTGAAGCAACAAAGGAAGCAGTTTGGCTCAGGAAGTTCCTAAGTGATTTGGAAGTGGTTCCAAATACGAACTTGCTCATCACCTTATACTGTGACAACAGTGGGGCAGTAGCCAACTCGAAAGAACTTCGTAGTCACAAATAAGAAATGAATATTGAGAGGAAGTATCACCTGATACAGGAGATTGTGCAACTAGGAGATGTGATGGTTACAAAGATCACCTCGGAGCACAACATTACTAATCTATTTACAAAGGTTCTCTCGGCTAAAGTGTTCGAAGGTTATCTAGATAATCTAGGTCTATGAGACATGTATATTGTATAATCTAGGGCAACTGGAAGATGTGTAACGGGTATATGGATGTCCTAGTTTATTGTATTTATTTACCATATTCCCACTGTTTTGAATTATGATATTATGTACAACCCATTGACTAGAGTTTTAGTTCAAATGGGAGTTTTTTGGGTTTTATGCCCTAAAACTCGTAGATAGTAAATGTTATCAATTGACTGTTATCAATAAAGAGTTATCAATATTAATTCAATAAATGTTATTAATTGTGTTGTATTCTATTTTGTCTTAATAACCCTAAATCCAATAAACTAACATCCAAGGCTGCCTTATGAATCTTGAGCCGTATATGGGGACATATAGGGATCAATGTTCAAGAAACAGCCTAAAGGGTTTATAGTATAGGGATAAGGTTGGGTACCTTATCCTGGTGACATTATGGATACGACCCACTTTGTATTTGATACAAACGCAATGATCTGAAGCATTCATGTAGGTGACACACGAGTGAGGGTATCCAATAATGCAATGAGTTTGCATAAGATTGGAATGCAAAATAGTAACCACTAAATGTAATGTCGTTAACTAGTTTGGTTCCTATTTCAATTGGATGACCTAGGCAATTTAGTCTTAATTTTGAGTGTATTATGAACTTTTATTCACGAGGGATTGTCCTTTGATTTGTATAGGCGAGAGTGGCCAGCTTGCCGACTCAATAAACCTACTATGTTGAGGACAAGACCGAGTGAGAAGTTAGGAACATAATAATACAAGATGGAATTCACTCCTTCCTGATTTTAGGGTAAGTAGATGAGTGTTCCCTTAAGTGGTGTCTCTGGGACTTGAACAAAGGGTCTTAGCCTCTCATTGGCTCGAGAGGGATTTCTGTTTATTGGTTGGACCATAAACAGATTGTTCATTAGAGGAGCATTGATACTTAAGGATACAGAGATAACCCAAGGATAAAACGGTAATTTAACCCAATTGGTGTTTTGGAAGTCGTGAAGGACTAACTTGCTATTATTAGTCTATATTTGTAGACATAGAAGTATATTTGCGTTGGGATTGGTGTCCTAATTCTCCAGAGTCTCGTAGTTTTTAATATACACATTGTTATGAATAAAATAAAAGTTATTTCATTCTAGCATTTACTCATATCCAATAAACAAAGCTCCATGGTTATCGTATGTAAACTTAAGCATGTATATGAGATATACAAGTGGATCATGCCTTAAGTGATAACCTAAATAGGTCTGTAGTATAAGGATTAAGGTGGGATACCTGATCTTGGTGACACTACGTATACGGCCCACTTTGTAGGGTTTGCAAGTATTGTAAACTACAACAGATGGTAGATCCTAACAATTCATGTGGAGATATGCGAGTGGGGGTGTCTTAAACAAAGAGTTTGTATAATATCGAATCACGAGATGATTCATCTTTGTATATAATGGCATTGATACTGGAGACTTACATCTATTCTATAAGACCCTAGGTAACATGACCTCAATCATGATTGTTTTTGGAACTTCTGTCTTTGACAGCGGTCCTTTGATTAGTATGAGTGGGAGTGGCCAGATTGCTAGCTCAACATGTCTACCTTCTTGGGGACTTGTTTGATTTGGGAGCTGGAAACTCAGTTACACAAGATGGAATTCACTCCTTCCCCGAAGCAGGGGTAAGTAGACAAATTGCTCCCTTAAGGGCTGATTACGGGGCTTGAACATAGTGGCCACAACTTCTCTTTGGAAGAGAGGACTCAGTCATAGTAGGACTATGACTTATGTTCATTAGAGAGATCAGTGGTACTTAAGAAGTTAGATGTAATTATAGGGGCATAATGGTTATTGGCCGAGCTGTACTTACGAGCAATCTATGAAGGGTTATCGCACTGTTGATTGGTTAAGATGGACACATAATATATCTATAGTAAAGAGAGTTTAGCTGTCGGTCTTTAGTGGAGTGCCTGGTAGTTATCAGATGGTAGATCCCGTGACTAAAGAGTTTAGTTAGTTATTCACGTACCATTGAAGCTTTGAGCTACAGGTCCATAAGGTCCCCTTGGTAGCTCAATGGATTCAAGCTGAGGATCAGTTCTTGGTGTTGATTTGAAATGTTCAAATTGACAAGTGGTAATTCGATTATATATGATATGATTAGTATGATGTATGAGATACATCTAGTGGAGGGTTAATGTAAATGAGATTTACATTAAGTGTTATAAAATAGGAAAATATCTATGGTTTATATTTTTCATGAGATGAAATATTAAAACTATAGGTTATAAATATAGTATGGTAAATTGGTTATCATTTATATTTATAATAATGTTAATTATTGGATAATTATCCCTTTTTCTCTAATAACCAATTGAGTGGGAGGTTATTGGTGGTTTCATGGTAACCATGAGATAAAAGGAAAAATATTTTTCCTAATTTTTAGTAAGATTTGCAAAATGTTGATTTGAGAATTCCAATTTCGAAAAGTACTCACGGAATAGTTGTCAAGTAAATCAGATTTACTAAACAACAGCTTGGAGAGACTAGGCGATCGTGGAGAGTTTCTATACGATAGACTCTCAGCTGGCCGATGATTTAAATGATCGCATAGCTTTTGCTAGACGATCGCATAACTTTTGTTAAATAATTGGGCATCATTCTATACGATAGGCTTTAACATATCCTACTTGCTCAATCGTTTACACAATTGTTCTCCTCCGATCTCTGCCTCTAGCCAAGTCCACACAGAGCACACACTCTGGATTCTCACACCGAGAATACCAAGGTAATCTTTTTTATGGTGTTATACTCAACTCGACACAGTCAAGGTTCTATGGAGGCCGTTCGTGGTGTTCGGGGTGTTCATGACTTGGAGATTGCGATGTTCGAGTTGGCTGTATTCGTGCAGTGTAGAGTTCGTAGTGTTCGAGCATTCGTGTGTTGCCGTATTGTTGTGAACAAGCGTTCGTGATCAAGGGTCTTTAAGATGAGTCTTCAAAGGTATGGTTAATTCTTTCTCTTGATCTATAGAGAAGCATGTTGTAATTTCGTTTTATTCATGACCGTATGTTTCCGTTTGTAACTATAATTGTGTATATTCATATATGAATGAATTTTGGAAAGATCCTTTCGCTGCTCATGGAAATCCTCATGTTCCGATTTCCTTCAATTTGCAGTGAGAAGAGTGTAGTTGTAGGTCTTTAGTATAGTGTACACACCAGTTAACAAATATTGACTAATTTGGTTAATAAGTTTAGCCAATTAATCTCATATCGTTGGAGCTTCTGATTTGCAAGTCCACCAGGTCTTCTTGTTAGCTCACTAAAGGATACTAAATAGGAATGATTTGAATTGTTCAAATCAATTTGAAGAAAATGTATATTAATGTGATTAATATGTAATTGATTATGGATGTGATCTAAAATTTAAATTAAGTTGGAGAGAAATATCTGAATGAGATTCAAATATTTAATTCAAGTGAATTAGATTCATAAAGAATTAATTAATAAAATTAATAGAGATGTGATGCACATAAACATACGATGTTTATTTATATTAATTAAATATATATGTTAAATCGAATTTAATGCATAGAGGGTTATTTAATTATTTAATTAAATAATTTTTGTTTAATTAACTGAGCACAAAGGTAAATTAGCAAAAGAACTTGGAGAATGGGTTAACCCTTCTCCATATAAATTCTTCCTTATGGCCTGATAACGGGCAGATTTGCACGTTATCATAGTGCTGAATCCTTAAACAATGTTAGATTGCGTTGATGAAATATGTTAAATTGCGTCCATTAAGCATAAATTCTATAATATTGCGGTCGCATACGTCCAATGCATTAGAGCAGTTGATCTTTATATTTTTGTGCAGAATAATGCGTTAACGCAATGCAAAGAATGCGATCATAGGAATACATTGGTCGAGTGCAACTTCACCGCAAGACTTTGTGTTGATTGTGCTCGCAAACATTCACCCAAGAAGAATCACCGCAACATGGTAGGTGCATTCGGATGAAAGGACAATTAAGATCGATGGGACAGAAATCTAATGGCAGTCAGATCCAAATTAAGTTGACAGTCGATAACAGTCACAAAGTACATCCAACTTTATCAGTGACAATTATCCGGCGCATTAGTCAGGAATTAAAACTGTCCCATCTGTACAACTAGGAGAGAGAAGACGCCTTTCACCTTTGATGCCCTATAAATACCAAGTTCATTCTTCAGAGAAAGGGTTAAGCAGTCGATTACCTCACCACCATTACAAGTTCATACCTTTGTTCAAAGTTTTCTTTTTCGTTTTTACGGCAGAGCAAGAGAAGAGTAGTGATGGCGGAGATTGTCCAAGGCAGCTCGAGAGAGAACCTTGGGGCGTAAGAGCAAAGAACGGGCTGACTCTCGCGAAAGCGAGAATATCTTTAAAGCATGAGTAGAAACAGTGTAACGCCTGGCAGCAAGAAATTGCTCTAGGCTCTTTACTATACTTGCATTGTTATTTTGTACTTCATCTTATATTTATTCAATGGAAGTTCTATTTCTACATCTGCTCGCTCTCTTAATATGCATGAGTAGCTAAACTAGTTGAATAGGTTGAGAGGAACTAAGCTAACATGATCTAGGAAGTTCATTGCTTGCGATTGTCTTGTTTAATGTCGTGCAAAATACCCCTTTAGAGTTACTCGAGAGAGAATCTAAAGAAAGAACCTAATGTCTCTAGAGAGCTAGGTTAGAATCTGGACTTGAAAGAGTAAGATTAGGCTTGTATAAACAAGAGATAAGGACTTAGAGATAAGCTTTGTTTGTCAACTTGCATCGCATGCATCCTAGGAATAGGAATGATATTATGTGGTCGCATATTTGTGTGAATGTCATGTTGTCATCGCATAAATAGAGATAGAGGTTTATGTGTAAACCCTATACACTCATCGCATATTTATCGCATGCGTTCTAGCCTTAAAAGCCGTGGCATTCATGCCGAGAGGTGGTTTACTATTGTATGCATGTTGCATGATCGAAAAGCATGAACGCATCCTAGGGAGTGTTAGCCGAAACCCTTCTCAACCCATTCACCGCATACTCATCATATTTCCCGTCTACCAACTCTTTTCAAACTCTGCCGCATTCATTATTTGATGGAACACAAGACATACGCAGTGGAATTAGGATCGAATTACACTCTAATTGTTTTTACTTAAAAGGAAACTAGCATGCAAAACAAGGGAAAAACAGTAAATTAATAGGATAGGATACAACTTTTGTAGCTTCTGAAAACCGCTTTTCATCGCTGAATGTCGAACCGAACTCTTTCAGACCACCACTAGAGTTGACCTACTATCCTCTGGACTCAGAACCGAGTTGTGGGACCCAGTGGATGAAGAAAACCGAGAGAGGGAAGACATGGAAATTTGGGTTAGGTTTGGGTTTTAGACTTCACTCAAGAAAATGATTTTTCCAGCCCAAATTTAGAAAACAATTTTTGCAAAAAATGGCCAAAATTCTTTTCATTCAAAATGAAAGCCCATTTTATAGAAAAAACCATGCAACAATTGCATGAACCAAATCCATAAAAACCCAACACCTAGAATCCACTATCTAAGTGGGCTTAATGTCTCCACTATAAGCCAACACTTAGCCCACTATTTTGTTAGTGAAATTATCCAACAAAAGTTTGGATTTTCCCACTAACTTTAGTCAAAGGGCAAAATAGTCATTTGGTCAAGTCAATTTTTGACCAAAAAGTCAACATTTTGACTTTTTATGATTTTCGTGTTGACTAATTTTGACCTCCCGAGCTTGAATCCGCATTCATTTTCTCGAAATTCAAATCACATTTGAATATAAGGTCGGTCAAAGTTTGACTTTTCAAAGTCAAAAAGTCAACTCTTTGACTTTTTACATCTTTGACCATTTCCATCATTTCCGAGCTTTCGAATATGAACGTATTCATATACTTGATATTTAAATCACATTTAAATATTAAAGTTGTATCTCTAAACTGAAAAACCTGACCACTATATCACATATACTTGTCGGTTTCTCTCTCTTCACCTAATTCGAACAATTCGAATCATTCTATCATACTGTTCTAAGTTTATTCCATATGAGCTAGTAGGGGAACCTAATGGACCCATAGATCATGGGCTCCAACGATCCGAGATTAGCTGGCTAAACTCTTTAGACGGAGTTAATCAACATTCGTTAACTAACGGGTCATTCCACTATAGTCTCGTAGTTGCACTCCCCTCAATATAGATATATTTGTGTCCATTTTATATAACCATGATTAGTAAGCTAATCCTTCACAGATTGTTCATGATCTCGGCTAGGTCATAAAAACCGTTTTACCCCCAAGACTACATCTTGTTCCTTAAGTTCCACTGATCCTCTAATGAACAATTGGTTTAAAGTCCAACCTACAAACCGAATACCTCTGGGGCCAAGGAGAGGGTGGGGCCCCTTGTTCAAGACCTGGATTCAGTATTAAAGGGAATAACCTATCTACTATCCCTATAACGGGTAGGAGTGAATTCTGTCTTGCACCCTATGTTCCCAGCTATCCACTCGATCTTACCCTGGAAATGGGAGGCTTATTGGGCCAGCGATGATGAGCTGCCCTCACCTATGTAGATCTAAGGATAATTCCGAGTGAACAAGAGTTCATAGTTAGCTCAGAATTAAGATTAAGTTATCTAGGTCATCAATTAACGAAATAGTCAGTTTTATACATAAAACGACATTTAGAACGTAAAAAATGACTATTTCATGGTTCAGTCTTATGCAAACTCATTGCATAGGATGCCCCCACTCACATATCTCTATATGAACGATTCAGGATCACATCGTTTGTACTAACTACAAAGTGGGCCGCATCCATAGTGTCCCCAGAACAAGGTGCCCAACCTTATTCATATACATAGACCATTTTGGCTATATATTTGAACTTGAACCACCTTTATGTCACTACATAAAGTTCAAACTACATTAAATAGCCTAAGGACCTTAGTTTATTGGATTCAAGATTACAATTTCAATAACAATTTTATCGAAAAACAAAACAGAATATGTTTATTAATTTACAAACTACGAGTTTTAGGACATAAAAACCAACAAACTCCCACTTGGACTAAAACTCCTAGTGGAGTATCACAATGTTGAATTTAAATGAGAAACATATGAGTACAATAAACATATGAATACAATAAACTAGGACATATACCCAAAAGTTCTCCCACTTGTCCTAGTTTACAAACTTCGTAGACCTAGACTCTATAGGTCATCTTTAAACACTTTAGCCGTGAGGGCCTTTGTAAAAGGATCAACAATGTTTTGCTCAGAAGATATCTGACTTACTACAACATCTCCACGATGTACAATCTCCCGGATCATATGGTATTTGCGCTCAATATGTTTACCGCGTTTGTGGTTTCTTGGTTCTCTTGAATTTGCAACTGCATCACTATTATCACAATATAGGGTGATAGGATGATGCATATTTGAAACGACTTCCAAATCTGTCAAGAATTTTCTCAACCATACTGTTTCCTTTGGTGCTTCACAAGCAGCTACGTATTCAGCTTCCATTATGGAGTCTGCAATACAGTTTTGCTTCATGCTTCTTCATACTACTGCTCCTTCATTAAGAGTGAACACTGATCCAGATATACATTTTCTAGCATCTTTATCAGTTTGAAAATCAGAGTCAGTGTATCCAGTAAGGATCAAATCCTTAGTACCATACACGAGCATGTAGTTTCTCATTCTCCTAAGATACTTCAGGAAATTTTTAACGGCAGTCCAATGATCATATCCAGGATTAGACTGATACCTACTGACTATCCCTACTGTGTAGCATATGTCAGGTCTAGTACATAACATTACATACATCAGGCTCCCTACTGTGGAAGCATAGGGAATGCGTCTCATATCCTCAACCTCTTGAGGTGTCTTAGGACATTGATCCTTTGACAAATGAATTCCATATCTGTAAGGTAATAGACCTCTTTTGGAATTCTGCATCTTATACCTAGACAACATTTTGTCTATATAAGTTGCTTGAGACATGGCTAGTGTTCTGTTGAGTTTAATCGCCATTTTAGTTTTTTCAGGAAGCTAGAGTTGATCTAAAGAGCTAGTCATGCTGAAAAGAACATAAATATCCTTTTTTTGGTAAAAACATTAATCGTTTAAATCTAAATCAAATTTAAGCACAAAAAACTAATAATGTATACCCTTCATTATTATATTTTGCAACGATATTTCAATGGTTTTAGAAAACCTCACCGAGGGGTGATCGACTATTCCTCCGTTGAACCAAGACTATCTTGACTAGATACTATCACCAGAATACCACTTTATTCTTATAACGTAACTCCAGTTATGCTACTTGGTCAAGAATTATTTACTAACACTTAGTAATTCTCGTAAGTGTGACCCTCATTTTCAGACCTTAAAGATCGGAATCATTATGCTTCCGAAGTTGGAAAGAACAAGAATGAAAATGGACTTGAGAGACCCTATCAATTTTCTAGAGTTCCGCGGAGTTCCAAATCCTATAATACACAACCTCCGATTGGTTAAGTCGCTCCAGGGCAGACATATAGGCGCATTATAAGGAATTCACGGTGCGGACCTAATGGAAGAGACCGTAGGTGTATTGGACACACTTCTTTCTCACTTACTATGAACAACTTCCCCTATTCACCTTGGTATTGACTCATGCAAACACTCTCAAAATGGAGTCCGCTCCCAGGGCGGCCCAAAGCCAGCATGAAATGTCAGCGGTGTGAACTTATTAGGGACGCTAGAGCTTAAAAACTACATTCTCTCTCCAGCTGAAGTGTTTAAGACGGTTAAGGGTATAAAATACTTAGCGATACATTTGGCTTAACTAAACATTCTAAGTCTAGGTGATTCATCCGAGAAATCTTTTTATACTGATTTTTAACACTACGATGTCTAAGTGATAAACAAATTTTATTACCTCACACCTGTCACGCTGGCTCATAAAATCGGTTTAACTAACTTAAGACGCGGTTCGGATCTCCAGGTAGTAAGGTGTTAACGTGAACGGTCAACATTAAACGTTCAACTTAGTCATCTTATCTTTGACTTTTTGCCAAAGATGCTTTGTCGGGTGAAGTTTTTCTTGGTAACTTCGGTTTTACAAAGATATTGACCTATTTTCTATGAAAAATTGGGATTGCTTCCCGATGTTTAACCCTTAAAATTGAGCAAATAGTCAGCACCTTATCTTTGTTTATAGATTTTAGAAGTCTAGGTTTATTTTATAATACAATTATAACCCTAGAGCATTCATCTATACATGCTTCCTTCAAAATCAAACTGCTTTAATATAACACTTATATTAAAACTAGCATGCATATTTTATCATGTCAGCATTGTTTTCCCTATGGCGGGGTTTTAAACTATATGGCATACTATATGCTATACATATCAACAACGTTATGACATCACATGCATAATAAGTAAACAACATAAAAGTGGATCAATTTATTGGGCATTAAAAACAACAAAACTATTTAATTACATAAAACAGCAACCGAGCTTCCCGGAAAACCAGCTATCAAACACTTTGAACCATCTGGAACGCCAAGAAACCACTCAAATCGGCCTAAAACAACCAAAAAACAAGTTGAACCGGCCAAACGGACCGGGTCCAGACCGTCTGGACTGGCTGGTCCAACGTTCCGCTGGGTGCAGTCAACGGAAGTGCGGGTCAGGTAAATGGGGCGGAGCGGGCGCATAGGTCGCGAGCAGGCGTGAGGCACGCAGGCAGCTTTCGGAACTGGGTCAGGTTTGGGTCTGGAGGGCAGAATCAGGTTCTGTGAGCCATTTTTCCCCATTTGGCTGCTGTCCTCTCTCCGGAAATCAAGAAATTACAGCCTAATTTCAACTCTAATGACTTCAGCATATTTTTTATAGGTATAATCATTTATGCAATTGATATACAATAGTTTATTGTATGGGTGGAAGTTTGTTTTTTATTTTTTTTGTTTCGTTTCTATAAGGATTTGTTTTCATTGAATTGATTCCATTTTCAAAATAGCCTATTTGGGTTTCTTGGGCAATATTGTAATTAGGTATTCAACTTTTTTAATCTAGTTTTGATAGGTATGTATTAATTGCATCAAATTATGTCAACTTTAATATGCAAATATACAATATATAGGATTGTTATTCCCTAACTACAAAAGTTTTTGGGATTTTCAAAGTCGAGCTCATTTTTAAAAGACTAGTTTTTTTAACTTGTTCTCTACTTTTTCAACTTATATTTGAGGACCCCCAAACTAAAATGTTTTTTTTTTGGTAAGTTCACACAAAAAATACTCATACAGGGACCTTAACAATTAATGTTTTAAGCAAAGTTGTGTATTAGTAGTTGTATGTGGCTTTAAATATGTTGTTTTGAGTCGAAAAGAAGATACATTGAGAACTGGATCAGATTATAAAGGGCAATAGTAACCGGAAATAAATAAAGATGTGCATTGCTAGAATTTGTAACAAAGAATGATATTCTTATATGCAATCCTTTTTTGTATTTGGCGATTATTCATCATTTGGCTTGAGTTTGGAAGGGATGTTTCTTATTTTTCAAACTTTGGTGAGATTCTATGGAAATTTTATGCTTTGATTTAAACTTTGGTTATGTTTTGGTTGGTTGAGAATGTTTTGTCTAAAAGATTAACAAAGAAAAATGAAGCATCAGCATATGAAAAAATGTGGGTATCCTATGGAGTTTGTTTTCAAACTGTATTCTTTTTTAGTACAAATTCGGGATGGTGGGGAATTCGAACACGAATTTTAGTCTCATAATAATAGATACAGTGTCAGTTGAGTTAAATCATAAATTTAATTATTTTTCTAGTTCAAGATACTTCAAAAAATTGATTATCTAACGGTAAGAGACATTTTAAACTATTTTTTTAAAAAGGTTAAGGGCATAATGCAACTTTTGGTATAAGTTTCAAAATTATTTTTAAACAAGGTACTCAACTGTTTTGGTATATACTAATAACAAAGAATATTTTTAAAAACATTTTTTTATTAAGTTTGAAGGTATTATTGAAACTTTTGAAAAATCATTAGAGTATTAAAACTTTTTTGAGGTTCGAAAGTACTTTTGAAACACAAATGCAGTTCAATGAGTGTTTTTTTAATAAGTTAACCTACATCAATTTTAACTTTTTAAATTCTACAAATAAAAATAAATAGTAAAAAACACTTTCTTAGACCATGAGATTTTAAAAGTTATATTTCAGTTTGTCCTTGAAGTATTAAACTACATTACAGTCATCCTAACGGTAAAAATGAACGTGGACTGTTAAAATGATGAAGCTTATTTAGTTTGATTTGGAAAAATGTATTGATCTAACTATTGTTTTTTAAATGAGGTGCCTTCCCTCTCTTTTCCTCTTCTCTAATTCTCTCCTTCACCTTTCTAATGAAAACTTTTACACATGTCCACTACTTTCCTCGTCGTCACCGTCATCGCCTAGAATGAAGGAACATTCTCGCACCTTTTCAATGTTGACTGTGCCCCCAAGCAAGAACATATGAGCTTTTGGTTCAAGATCTAAACAAAAGAGCTTCTCAATTAGTTGTGAGGAGTCGATAATCACAAATAAAAAAAACCTTGTTGTTCTATTTTCTCTTATGATTATTGGGTTGGAATGTAATTTGTTTCTATTATTTTTTTTTGTTTTCCCATGAGTTTGTGTGGTGTTAGAATAAGATTACTGTGAGAGTTGTGTTGCCACAGTGGAGGAACCACTATCCTAAAATCAATTTGTAGCGCAAATTGGTGCTATCGCTATGGTCGTTGCCTCCCAAGGTTAACGCAAACCTCAATCCAGGCATGCACTCAATGGAAAAATGACTAGACAGAGAAAAGTTTGTTCAGAAAACAGAATAGGAATGAGAAAATAGTACAACGTACAGATCTCTTCTATCCCATATCTAATGAACCTGTTAAAGAAGAAGAATGGAAATGGAACGACTATAGGGTTTGAGAAGGGGATGGTTCACAAACATGAATGGACAAAAATATAAATATTCAATAAAGGGCAAAATAATAAAACAAAATGGATGAGTAATAAAAATTTAGTTCTTTTTCGTGCATAAGTGTGGTTCCGAGCGCATCTGATCGATGTCCGTCTAGATGGAGACAGCGGGCGCACATGGCATGTGGTGGTGAAAGGGTTTTACTTCCAACCACCAAACACACTTTGGATTCACATCTAGCATGTCTTTGGTATTTATACTCTTTAGGCATTGTTAAATTGCCATGTGGGAGCAAAATCTCTTCACTCCTTAACTATCGGTATGGGCTAAGCTAAAAGCCATTTCAAAATCCATAAATGAGGTTTCGAAATAAGTTAACAAATAAAGGAGATCAAAACTTATGCAGCAAATAAAGGGGATCAAACTTAACTCGATTATTTAATGATTTGAATTGATTGCATAATGAAGTAGGTAACAAACCTGTTAAGAGAGAGTGAGTTACCTCTTGAACTTTCAATAACACTGGTTTGCAGACCCATATCGTTTTACTCCTAGTCCTTTTCTTGATTATGCGATATTAGAGTGTCTTATTATTAGCTATGCACATAAATCTTGGTCACCGTAAAGCTCTCTAGAAAAAGACCTTTAACTCTTTTCATACAAAGCGATCACATGTCACTATCATGTTTAGATGCTTCATCAAGTTTTTTTTAGAAACAAACCTATATGACTAAGTATGAAGACTTCGTCATCTAGTCCGTGTTTAGGACCATCTTCCATCAAGTCTGTCAAAGGCAAACCATTCAAAACTATGAGCTAACTGAAAATTTCATCATTATCCAATCAAGTCCATATTAGGACCACACAAAAAAGGCTATGGATCATTAGAAGATTTTTATATTATCCATCAAGTCCATCTTAGGACCCCTCGATGAACGGGTTAATGGACCATCAAGTCTATGATGATACCAGAACAAAGGGCTATAGACTAACAATGTCTATCGTAATAGCACCCAAAACAAAGGTTTGGATACATAAGTGTTTAGCCCATGTTCATGAAGATTCTAAAATTATTGTTCCTTGTTAGGCTTTGGGTTAAAGAATCAACCAAATTTTCTTCTCCATACCTCACATATTCCAAGGTAAATAACTTTGCCTTTTAACCATTGTTTCACAGGCTTCATGTCTAAGACGATTGTCAGTATGTTGCCCATTTATACACTATACTTGCAATACCTATGGTAGCCAGTGAAATAGTGTATAGAGCTGGGTATTGATGCCCCACGAATGAGTACAATCTCGTTAATAGGCTTCTAGTTATTCAGCTCTTGTCCTACTAATTCTAGAGTAACTAAATTAAGATTCCATAGTGGATGCTAGCTAAGCAAATTCTGTTTTGCAGACTTCCATAATAATTGCTGCCTCCTTTCGAGTAAAAATACATAATCCACTAGTAGAATTGACCTGTCATTGTCAGTTACCCATTTGCATCACAATTGTTTTGTGTCCTAATCTCTCGGTTTGGTCTGTATTGTTGGTACTTTTTGTAAACATTTTGTACAACATAATTGTTGTTAATAAAATAAATGTTTTTATTTTTTCATTTACTCAAATCCAATAAACTAAGATTCAATGGTTATTTCTTTAAACTTAAGCATGTATGTTGAGACATAACAAGTGGATCATGCCTTAAGTAATAACTTAAATGGTCTGTAGTAGATGATAAAGGATGGAATACCTTATCTAGTTGACACTACGGATACGGCCGCTTTGTAGATGTTACAAGTGTTTGTAAAGTGCTATAAATGGTTTTGATAGGACCCTCATGTGAAGATATACGAGCAGCGGGTGTCCTATAAAAGAGTTTGTATAGCCGGCAAAGACTGATTAGTCTCTTTATATAACGTCGTTGTTATAATTGAGAACATCATTGATGGAAACACGAAATATACGCAGGACGGAATAGTTTATATCTCTAAATTGTTTTAATAAGGAAATAGCATGCAATATAGGGAAAACAGATAAATTAAAGGGATTATACTTTTGAAAACGCATTTTAGCTACGCGCTCAGCAGTTCTCGACTTCAAACTCTTACGACAACCAACTAGACGTTTAACCCAGTTATTTTCTGGATCAAAACCAAGGTTTGTGGAACCCGGTGAATGAAGGAACTGAAAAAGGGAGTGGTAGTTAAAGTTAATAGTGCGAAAAGGGAATTTTTTGTGAGAATTTTGGAAACCAAAATTATAGAAATTAGCTTGCTTAAAAAGGAGAAAAAGAAGAAGAAAATTGTTTTATAAACTTCTTTTTTATAAAACAATTACATGCATCTAAATGCATGTAAAAAACTCAACAAAAATCAAACACCTTCAAGCACTAAGTGGGCTATGTGTCATCTCCTATAATGTTTGACACATAGTCACATTAACTTAGTGGGATTATCCAAAAATGTTGGATTATTTCCACTTACTCGTAGTCAGGGCAAATGGTTCTTTTTTTCAATTTGGTCAAAGTCAAACTTTGACTTTCCTAGTGAATATGTCGACCTTTACTTTTACAGTTTTGACACTTTGAACTAATTCTGACACTCCCCGAACATGAATCCACATTCATAATTTTCAAAATTCAAATCAGCATTTTGAATAATAGAGCGGCGCATAACAAAAAACGCGATAGCGATGTTCGCATTCTTGTCAGTGTTTTAATCCTTTTGTCTGTTTATAGGTCGATGGATCCTCTATGTCGTCATCAGGTTTAACGACTTGTGTTTCTGTTAAACCCAAGTAACGGTCAGGCTGATGAACAACCCTCCCACTACATCGAGGCATTCTCAACTCTCGAGAAGGATGTGACTGACCAGATGTACTATTTTATCTACTACTTTAGTTGATGAACTAGTTCTATTTGTAGCGTCTCTGGAAATTTCATTCAATACTAGTCTACTGCGAGGTTGATGACTTCTTATGTGGTCTTCCTCTAAGAATGTGGCATTTATCGATACAAATACCTTATTCTATTGAGGATCGTAAAATAGACCACCTTTTGTTTCTTTTGGATAACCTACAAATAAGCATAGTTTTTAACGACGTTCCAATTTTTTAGGATTTTTGCACCAACACGTGTGTCGGGCATCCCCAAATCCTAAGTGACGTAAACTGCCTTTACGCCCTTTCCATAGCTCATAAGGTGTTTCTGAAACACTTTTAGAGGGAACGTTATTCGAAATATAGACAACAGTCTCTAATGCATGTCCCCAAAAGGAATCAAGTAACTCAGCAAAGCTCATCATTGAGCAAACCATGTCCAATAAGGTTCTATTTCTTCTTTTAGATACAACGTTCTGCTGAGGCATATTAGGTGCAGAGAGTTGTGACTTGATTCCATGTTCTATCATATAGTCTTGGAATCTTAAGTCCATGTACTCCCCACCTAGATCTGATCGTAGTGTCTTAATTGTTTTACCTAACTGGTTCTCAACCTCAACCTTATATTCTTTGAACTTTTCAAAAGAATCAGACTTGTGTTGCATTAGGTAAATATGACCATACCTTGAATAATCATCAATAAAACTGATGAAATATTCATACCCACCGCGAGCTTTGACATTCATCGATCCATAGATGTCCAAATGTACGAGCTCTAAGGGTATTGTGCCTCTCAGACCTTTTTCTAGTAAAAGATCTCTTAGTCATTTTTCCCTCAAGACAAGATTTACATGGAGGTAAAGAATTGTCTTCTAACTGATTTAGAAGTCCATTCTTAACCAATCTCTCAATCCTTTTGAGATTTATGTCGCCAAGTCTTAAGTGCCATAAATGGGCATTAGAAGAAACTTTTTGTCTTTTATTTTGAGTTTCGACTGTTCTAAACATCTCAGTATTTAAGACAAACTTTGCTTTAGTTGGTCTTAACTTATATAAGTTGTTTTCAAGTATAGCAGAACAAATTTGAATACCTTTTCTGAAAATGAACGTTTCATTAACTTCAAAAGATATTTTATACATTTGTTCCAATATACATGTGAGAGATATTAAATTCCGTCTCATTTTAGGAGCATAGATAACATCTTTAAGTATGATATATCAATCGTTGAAAAACAACTTCAAGTCTCCCACTGCTTCAACCGAGATAACCTCTCCTATTCCAACCTTGAAGGTGATCTCGCCTTCTTCAAGTTTTTTCTAGGAACTAGTTTCCTGAAAAGAGAAGCAAATATGATTAGTGGCTTCTGAATCCAATATCCAGGTTGAGGTATCATCCTCCATTAAACATGTCTCAGCAACTAGTAAATCATATTTACCTTGTGCTTCTTTCGAGGCAGGGGCCTGAGGACATTTCTCAGTTAAGACAAATCTCAGGTCATCTATTACTAGTATTGAATTCAGATTTGTTCTCCATGTTTGAGTAATTATCGCCATTTAGTTTTTTCGGAAGCTAAGAGTTGATCTAAAGAGCTAGTCATGCTGAAAAGAAAAACATATCCTTTTTGTAAAAACATTAATCGTTTAAATCTAATCAAGTTTAGCAAAAAAACTAATAATGTACCCTTCATATTATATTTTGCAACGATATTTCAATGGTTTAGAAAAACCTTCACCGAGGGGTGATCGACTATTCCTCCGTTGAACCAAGACTATCTTGACTAGATACTATCACCAGAATAACTCTTATTCCTATAGTAACTCAGTTATCGCTACTTTGGTCAAGAATTTACTAACACTTAGTAATTCTCGTAAGTGTGACCCTCCATTTTCAGACCTTAAAGATCGGAATCATTATGCTCCCGAAGTTGGAAAGACAAGAATGAAAATGGACTTGAGAGACCCTATCAATTTCTAGAGTTCGCGGAGTTCCAAATCCTATAATACAAACCCTCCGATTGGTAAGGTCGCTCCAGGGCAGACATATAGGCGCATTATAGGAATCTCACGGTGCGACCTAATGGAAGAGACCGTAGGATGTATTGACACACTTCCTTCTCCCACTTACTATGAACAACTTCCCCTATTCACCTTGGTATTGACTCATGCAAACACTCTCCAAATGGAGTCCGCTCCCAGGGCGGCCCAAAGTCAAGCATGAATGTCACGGTGTGAACTCTTAGGGACGCTAGAGCTAAAACTACATTACTTCTCTCCAGCTGAAGTGTTCTAGACGGTTAGGGTATAAAATACTTAGCGATACATTTCGGCTAACTAAACATATCCTAAGTCTAGGTGATTCATCCGAGTAAATCTTTTATACTGGATTTTTAACCTACGATGTCTAAGTGATAAACAAATTTTATTACCTCACACCGCTCACGCATGCTCATAAAATCGGTTTAACCTAACTTAGACGCCGGTTCGATCTCCAGGTAGTAGGTGTTCCGTGAACCGTCAACTTAAAAACGTTCAACCTTAGTCATCTTATCTGACTTTTTGCCAAGATCTTGCCGGGTGAGTTTTCTTGTAACTTCGGTTTTACAAGATATTGACCTATTTTCTATGAAAATTGGGATTGCTCGATGTTTAACCCTAAATGAGCATGCACCTTATCTTTGTTATAGATTTTAGAAGTCTAGGTTATTTTATAACAATTATAACCCTAGAGCATTCATCTATAACATGCTTCCTTCAATCAAACATGCTTTAATATAACACTTATATTAAAACTAAGCATGCATATTATGCATGTCACATGCTTTTCCTATGGCGGGGTTTTAAAACTATATGGCATACTATATGCATACATAATCAAACAACGTTATACATCACATGCATAATACGTAAACAACACTAAAGTGGATCAATTTTGGCATTAAAAACAAACAAATAACTAATTTATTACATAAAACAGCAACCAGCTTCCCGGAACCAGCTTCAAACACTTTGAACCATCTGGAACCGCCAAGAAACCACTCAAATCGGCCTAAAAACACCAAAAAACAAGTTGAACCGGCCAAACGGACCGGTCCAGACCGTCTGGACTGGCTGGTCAACGTTCGCTGGTGCAGTCAACGGAAGTGCGGGTCAGGTCAATGGAGGCGGAGCGGGCGCATAGGTCGCGAGCAGGCGTGAGGCACGCAGGCAGCTTCGAACTGGGTCAGGTTGGGTCTAGGAGCAGAATCAGGTCTGTGAGCCATTTTTCCCCAATTTGGCTGCTGTCCTCTCTCCCGGAATCAAGAAATTACAGCCTAATTTCAACTCTAATGACTTCAGCATATATTTTATATAAGGTATATCATTTATGCAATTGATATACAATGAGTTTAATTGTCATGGGTGGAAGTTGTTTTTATTTTTTTGTTTCGTTTTTATAAGGAATTGTTTTCATTGAATTGATTCATTTTCAATAGTCTAATTTGGGTTTTGGCAATAGTTGTATTAGGTATTCAACTTTTTTAATCTAGTTTTGATAGTATGTATTAATTGCATCAATTATGTCAACTTATATGCCAAATATACAATATATAGGAATTGTTATTCCTAACCTACAAAGTTTTTGGATTTTCAAAGTCGACCTCTTTTTAAAAGACTAGTTTTTTTAACCTTGTCTCTACTTTTTCAACTTATATATTGAGGACCCCAAACTAAAATGTTTTTTTTTGGTAAGTTCAACCAAAAATACTCATAAGGGACCTTAACAATTAAATGTTTTAACAAAGTTGTGTATTAGTAGTTGTATGTGCTTTAATATGTTGTTTGAGTGAAAAGAAAGATACATTGAGAACTGGATCACGATTATAAGGGCAATAGTAGAACGGAAAATAAATAAAAGATGTGCATTGCTAGATTTGTAACAAAGAATGATATTCTTATGTCAATCCTTTTTGTATTTGGCGATTCATCATTTTGCTGAGTTTGGAAGGGATGTTTTATTTTTCAAACTTTGTGAGATTCTATGGAATTTTATGCTTTGATTTAAACTTTGGGTTATGTTTGGTTGTTGAGAAATGTTGTCTAAAGATTAAACAAAATGAAAAAATGAAAGCATCAGTATGAAAAAAAAATGTGGGTATCCATATGAGTTGTTTTCAACTGTAATTCTTTTTTAGTACAAATTCGGGATGGTGGGATTCGAACCACGAATATTTTAGTCCTCAATACATATAGATACAGATGTCAGTTGAGTTAAATCATAAATTTAATTATTTTCTAGTTCAAGATAACTTCAAAGAAATTGATTATACTAACGGTAAGAACATTTTTAAACTATTTTTTTAAAAGGTTAAGGGCACTAATGCAACTTTTGAAAGTTCAAAATTATTTTTAAACAAGGTACTCAAACTGTTTGTATATACTAATAACAAAGATATTTTTAAAAACATTTTTTATTAGTTTGAAGGTATTATTGAAACTTTTGAAAAATCATTAGAGTATTAAAACTTTTGAAGGTTCGAAAGTACTTTTGAAACAAAATGCAAAGTTCAAGAGTGTTTTTTATAAGTTAGCCTAACATCAATTTAACTTTTTAAATCATACAAATAAAAAATAAATAGTAAAAAACACTTCTAGACCATGAGATTTAAAGTTAATTTCAGTTTGGTCCTTGAAGTATTAAAACTAACATTACAGTCCTCCTAACGGTAAAATGACGTGGATGTTAAATGATGAATTATTTAGTTGATTTGGAAAAATGTATTGATCTAATATTGTTTTTTTAATGAGGTGCCCTTCCTCTTCTTTTCCTCTTCTCTATTCTCTCCTTCAACCCTTCTCTAATGAAACCTTTTACCACTGTCCCACTACTTTCTCGTCGTCACCGTCATCGCCCTAGAATGAAGGAACATCTCTGCCACCTTTTCCAATGTTGTCATGTGCCCCCAAGCAAAGAACATATGAGCTTTTGTTCAGATCTAAACAAAAGAGCTTCTTCAATTAGTGTGAGGAGTCGATAATCACAATAAAAAAAACTTGTTGGTTCTATTTTCTCTTATGATTATTGGGTTGGAATCGTATTTGTTTCTATTATTTTTTTTGTTTTCCCATAGAGTTTGTGTGTGTTAGAATAGATACTGTGAAGAGTTGTTGCACAGTGGAGGAACCACTATCCTAAAATCAATTGTAGCGCAATCTCGGTGCTAATCGCTATGTCGATTGCTCCCCAAGGTAAACGCAACCTCCAAATTCAGGCATGCACTCACTGGAAAATGGACTAGAATCAGAGAAAAGTTTGTTCAGAACAGAATAGGAATGAGAAAATAGTACAAACGTACAGATCTCTTCTATCCCATATCTAATGAACCTGTTAAAAGAAGAAGAATGGAAATGGAACGACTAGGGTTTAGAGAAGGGGAAATGTTCACAAACATGAATGGACAAAATAATAAAATATTCATAAAAGGGCAAAATAATAAAACAAAATGGATGAGTAATAAAAATTTAGTTCTTTTTCGCATAAGTGTGGTTACCCGAGCCCATCTGATCGATCGTCCGTCTTAGATGGAGACAGCGGCGGCACATGCGCATGTGTGGTGAAAGGGTTATACTTCCACCACCAACACACTTTGGATTCACATCTAGCATGTCTTGGTATTTATACTCTTTAGGCATTGTTAAATTTGCCAATGTGGGACAAATCTCTCTCACTCCCTTAACTATCGCTATGGGCATAAGCCTAAAAGCCATTTTCAAAAATCCCCCATAAATGACGGTTACGAAAAAGTTAACAAATAAAGGAGATCAAACTTATGAGCAAATAAAGGGGATCAAACTTAAACATCGATATTTAATGATTTGAATTGATGCATAATGAAGTAAGGTAACAACCTTGTTAGAGAGAGTGAGTTACCTCTTGAACTTTCAATAACACTGGTTGAGACCCCCATAATACGTTTTACTCCTAGTCCTTTTCTTGATTATGCGATATAGAGTGTGCTTATTATAGCTATGCACATAAATCTTGGGTCACCGTAAAAGCTCTAGAAAAAGACCTTTAAACTCTTTCATAAAAGGCGATCACACTGTCACTATCATGTTAGATGCTTCATCAAGTTTTTTAGAAACAAACCACTCATAACTAAGCTATGAAGACTTCGTCATCTAGTCCGTGTTAGGACCATCTTCATCAAGTCTGTCAAAGGCAAACCATTCAAATACTGAGCTATGAAAATTTCATCATTATCCATCAAGTCCATATTAGGACCACACAAAGAAAGGGCTATGGATCATTAGAAGATTTTTATATTATCCATCAAGTCCATCTTAGGACCACCCTCATGACGGGTTATGGACCATCAAGTCTATCGCAAATGACTACCCAGACAAAGGGCTATAGACTATCAAGTCTATCGTAATAGACCACCCAAACAAAAGGTTATGGATCACTATAAGTGTTTAAGCCCCATGTTCACTGAAGATTCTAAAATTATTTTCCTTGTTAGGCCT
Source organism: Benincasa hispida (assembly GCF_009727055.1). Lineage (NCBI taxonomy): Eukaryota > Viridiplantae > Streptophyta > Magnoliopsida > Cucurbitales > Cucurbitaceae > Benincasa > Benincasa hispida. Next base: position 39,685,553 of record NC_052360.1, on the reverse strand, counting down.
TTGGTTAAAGAATCAACCAAATTCTTCTCATACCTCACATATTCCAAGGAAATAACTTCTCCTTTTAACCATTGTTTCACAGCTTCATGTCTAAGACGTATATGTCTCGTTTTGCCATTATATACACTATACTTGGCAATACCTATGGTAGCCAGTGAATAAAAGTGTATAGAGACTGGTATTGATGCCCCCCACAATGGTACATCTCTTAATAGGCTTCTAAGTTATTCAGCCTCTTGTCCTACTAATTCTAGAGTAATAAATTAAGATTCCATAGTGGATCTAGCTAAGCAAATCTGTTTTGCAGACTTCCATAATATTGCTCCTCCTTCGAGTAAAAATACATATCCACTAGTAGAATTGACCTTGTCATTGTCAGTTACCCAGTTTGCATCACAATTGTTTGTGTCCTAATTCTCTCGGTGGTCTCGTAGTTTGTAAACATTTTGTAAACATTTTGTACACATATTGTTGTTAATAAAATAAATGTTATTTTATTTTCATTTACTCAAATCCAATAAACTAAGATTCATGGTTATTTCATTAACTTAAGCATGTATGTGAGACATACAAGTGGATCATGCCTTAAGTAATAACTTAAATGGTCTGTAGTAGATGAATAAAGGAGGAATACCTTATCCTAGTGACACTACGGATACGGCCCGCTTTGTAGATGTTACAAGTGTTGTAAAGTGCTATAAATGGTTTGATCCGGACCACTCATGTGAAGATATACGAGCAGGGGTGTCCTATACAAAGAGTTTGTATAAGACCGGACCACAAGATGATTAGTCTCTTTATATAACGTCGTTGATAATTGAGACATACATTGATGGAACACGAAATATACGCAGCGGAATAAGGATCTAATTATACTCTAAATGCTTTTAATTAAAAGGAAAATAGCATGCAAATATAGGGAAAACAGTAAATTAAAAGGGATATAACCTTTGTAGCTCCCGAAAAACGCTTTTCCACGCTGAATCTCGACTCAAACTCTTCCGAACCACCACTAGAGTTTACCCGTTATTTTCTGGACTCAAAACCAGGTTGTGGGACCCGGTGAATGAAGGAATGAAAAAGGGAAGAAGTGGTAGTTCAAAGTTAATGTGCGAAAAGGGAATTTTTTGTGAGAATTTTGGAAACCAAAATTATAGAAATTCAGCTTGCTTAAAAGGAGAAAAGAAGAAGAAAAATTGTTTTATAAAACTTCCTTTTTATAAAACAATTACATGCATCTAATGCATGTAAAAACTCACAAAAAATCAACACCTTACAAAGCACTAAACCAAAGTGGGCTATGTGTCATTCTATAATGTTTACACATAGTCCACTTAACTTAGTGGGATTATCCAACAAAAATGTTGGATTATTCCACTTACTCGTAGTCAAGGGCAAAATGGTCTTTTTTCAATTTGGTCAAAGTCAAACTTTGACTTTCCCTAGTGAAAATGTCGACCCTTTGACTTTTTACAGTTTTGACCCTCTTGACTAATTTGACCTCCCGAACATGAATCCACATTCATATTTTCAAAATTCAAATCACATTTGAATATAGAGCGCCATACAAAAAACCGATAGCGATGTCGCATTACTTGTCGGTTTTAATCCCTTTTCCTAATTCGAACAATTCGAATTAATCCAACATACTGTTCTAAGTTTAATCCATATGAGCTAGCAGAGGACCTAATGCACCTATAGATCATGGGCTCCAATAATCCGAGATTAACCGGTAAAACTCTTTAACCTAATTAATCAACATTTGTTAACTAACGGGTCATTCCACTAAAGTCCCGTAGTTGCACTCCCCTCACTGTAGATATGTTTCTGTCCATCTGATATAACCATAACCAATAAGTCAATCTTTCATAGGTTGTTCGTGGTCTTGGCTGGGTCAAAATATCGTTTTACCCTCGAGAACACTTCTTATTCCTTCAGTCCCACTGAACCTCTAAAGAACAATTGATTTGTGGTCTAACCAACAAATCGAGTCCCTCTTAGCCTAGTGAGAAGATAGGGCCCCTTGTTATAATTTCGAAGTCAGCACTTAAGGGAACAACCTATCTACTACCCTTAGAGACGGGTAGAAGTGAAGTCCGTCTTGCACTCTATGTCCCCAGCTATTTACCCGGTCTTACCCCTGAAATGGGAGGCTTATTGAGCCAGCGCTATTGAGCCGCTCTCACCCATGCAGGTCTAAGGATAATCCCGAATAAATAGGAGTTCATAGTTAGCTCAGGATTGAGATTGAGTTACCTAGGTCATCAAATTTGAATTAGTCAGTTTTATACAGTAAACGGTGTTATAAAGAAAAAGTGACTAAGTCGTGGTGCAGTCTATACAAACTTATTGCATAGGATGCCCCTACTCACATATCTCTATATGAACGATTCAGGATCACATCGTTTGTACTAACTACAAAGTGGGTCGCATCCATAGTATCCCTAAAACAAGGCGCCCAACCTTATCCCTATACTATAGACCATTTTAGGCTATATACTCGAACTTGATCCATGTTTTATGTCATCATATAAAGTTCAAGTCTACATTAAATAGCCTCACGACTTTAGTTTATTGGATTCAGGATTACAATTTCAATAACAAATTTATCGAAAAAACAAAACAGAATATGTTTATTAATTTACAAACTACGAGTTTTAGGACATAAAATCCAACAAACTCCCACTTGGACTAAAACTCCTAGTGCAGTATCACAATGTTGAATTTAAGTGAGAAACATATGAGTACAATAAACATATGAATACAATAAACTAGGGCATATACCCAAAAGTTCTCCCACTTGTCCTAGTTTACAAACTTCGTAGACCTAGTCTCTGTAGGTGACCTTCAAACACTTTAGCCGTGAGGGCCTTTGTAAAAAGATCAGCAATGTTTTGCTCAGAAGATATCTGAGTTACTACAACGTCTCCACGATGTATAATTTCCCAGATCGGATGGTATTTGCGCTCAATAAGCTTGTTGCGCTTGTGGCTTCTTGGTTCTCTTGAATTTTCAACTGCAACACTATTATCACAATAAAGGGTGATAGGCAGATGCATATTTGGAACGACTTTCAAATCTGTCAAGAATTTCCTTAACCATACTGCTTCCTTTAATGTTTCACGTGCAACTACGTATTCAGCTTCCATTGTGGAGTCCACAATACAGTTTTGATTCACACTTCTCCACACTACTGCTCCTCCATTCAGAATGAACACTGATCCCAATGTAGATTTTCTTACATCTTTATCGGTTTGAAAATCAGAGTCAGTGTATCCAGTAAGGATCAAATCCTTAGTACCATACACGAGCATGTAGTTCCTTGTTCTCCTAAGATACTTGAGGATATTTTTAACGGCAGTCCAATGATCATATCCAGGATTGGACTGATACCTCCTATTGCGTAGCATATGTTAGGTCTAGTATATAACATTGCATACATCAGGCTCCCTACTGCGGAAGCATAGGGAATGCGTCTCATATCCTCAACCTCATGAGATGTCTTAGCACATTGATCCTTTGACAAATGAATTCCATATATGTAAGGTAACATACCTCTTTTGAAATTTTGCATCTTATACCCAGACAACATTTTGTCTAAATAAGTTGCTTGAGACATGGCTAGTGTTCTGTTCTTGCGGTTCTGAATAATCTAGATCCCGAGAACATATTGTGCATTTCCTAAATCTTTCATTTGGAACTGTGTTGCTAGCCATTTCTTGATGTCAGTTAGGTAACCTACTTCATTCCCAATGAGTAGAATATCGTCAACATATAAAACTAAGAACGCTATAGTAGAATTGAGTTGGAGGGCAGAATCAGGTCTGTGAGCCATTTTTCCCCAATTTGGCTGCTGTCCTCTCTGCCCGGAATCAAGAAAATTACAGCTAATTTCAACTCTAATGACTTCAGCATATATTTTATATAAGGTATATCATTTATGCAAATTGATATACAATGAGTTTAAAATTGTCCATGGGTGGAAGTTGTTGTTTTTATTTTTTTGTTTCGTTTCTTTAAGAGAATTGTTTTCATTGAATTGGATTCAATTTTCAATAGTCCTAATTTGGGTTTCTTGGGCAATAGTTGTAATTAGGTATTCAACTTTTTTAATGCTAGTTTTGATAGTATGTTTATTGCATCAAATTATGTCAACCTTTAATATCCAAATATACAATATATAGGATTGTTATTCCTAACCTACAAAAGTTTTTGGATTTTCAAAGTCGACCTCTTTTTTATAAAGACTAGTTTTTTAAACCTTGTTCTCTACTTTTTCAACTTATATTTGAGGAACCCCAAACTAAAATGTTTTTTTTTTTGGTAGTTCAACCAAAAATACTCATAAGGGCTCTAACAATTAAATGTTTTAACAAAGTTGTGTATAGTAGTTGTAATGTGCTTTTAATTATGTTGTTTGAGTGGAAAGAAGATACATTGAGAACTGGATCAACGATTATAAAGGGCAATAGTAGAACGGAAATAGAATAAAAGATGTGCATTGCTAAGATTTGTAACAAAGAATGAATATTCTTTAATGTCAATCCTTTTTTGTATTTGGCGATTCATCATTATTTGGCTGAGTTTGAAGGGATGTTTCTTATTTTTCAAACTTTGGTGAGATTCTATGGAATTTTATGCTTTGATTTAAACTTTGGGTTATGTTTTGGTTGGTGAGAATGTTTTGTCTAAAGATTAAACAAATGAAAAAAATGAAAGCATCAGTATGAAAAAATGTGGGTAATCCCTATGGAGTTGTTTTCAAACTGTAATTCTTTTTTAGTACACAAATTCGGGATGGGTGGGGATTCTGAAACCACGAATTTTTAGTCCTGCATACCATATAGATACCAGATGTCAGTTGAGTAATCATAAATTAATTATTATTTTCTAAGTTCAAGATAACTTCAAAGAAATTTGATTATCACTAACGGTAAGAGAACATTTTTAAACTATTTTTTAAAAAGGTTAAGGCAACTAAATGCAACTTTTGGTAAAGTCAAATTATTTTTACAAGGTACTCAACTGTTTGTATATACTAATAACAAAGATATTTTTAAAAACAATTTTTTTATTAGTTTGAAGGTATTATTGAAACTTTTTGAAAAATCATTAGAGTATTAAAACTTTTGAGGTTCGAAAGTACTTTTGAAACAAAATGCAAAGTTCAAGAGTGTTTTTTTATAAGTTAGCCTAACATCAATTTAACTTTTTAAATCATACAAATAAAAAATAATTAGTAAAAAACACTTCTAGACCATGAGATTTAAAGTTATTTTCAGTTTGGTCCTTGAAGTATTAAAACTAACATTACAGTCCTCCTAACGGTAAAATGACGTGGATGTTAAATGAATGAATTATTTAGTTGATTTGGAAAAATGTATTGATCTAATATTGTTTTTTAAATGAGGTGCCCTTCCTCTCTTTTCCTCTTCTCTTATCTCTTCCTTCAACCCTTCTCTAATGAAACTTTTACCACTGTCCACTACTTTCTCGTCGTCACCGTCATCGCCCTAGAATGAAGGAACATTCTGCCACCTTTTCCAATGTTGTCATGTGCCCCCAAGCAAAGAACATATGAGCTTTTGTTCAGATCTAAACAAAAGAGCTTCTTCAATTAGTGTGAGGAGTCGATAATCACAATAAAAAAAACTTGTTGGTTCTATTTTCTCTTATGATTATTGGGTTGGAATCGTATTTGTTTCTATTATTTTTTTTGTTTTCCCATAGAGTTTGTGTGTGTTAGAATAGATACTGTGAAGAGTTGTTTGCACAGTGAGGAACCACTATCCTAAAATCAATTGTAGCGCAATCTCGGTGCTAATCGCTATGTCGATTGCCTCCCAAGGTTAAACGCAACCTCAAATTCAAGGCATGCACTCACATGGAAAATGGACTAGATCAGAGAAAAGTTTGTTCAGAAACAGAATAGGAATGAGAAAATAGTAAACGTACAGATCTCTTCTATCCCATTATCTAATGAACCTGTTAAAAGAAGAAGAATGGAAATGGAACGACTAGGGTTTGAGAAGGGGAAATGTTCACAAACATGAATGGACAAAATAATAAATATTCATAAAAGGGCAAAATAATAAAACAAAATGGATGAGTAATAAAAATTTAGTTCTTTTTCGGCAATAAGTGTGGTTTCCCGAGCCCATCTGATGCGATCGTCCGTCTTAGATGGAGACAGCGGGCGCACATGGGCATGGTGGGTGTGAAAGGGTTTTACTTCCACCACCAACACACTTTGGATTCACATCTAGCATGTCTTTGGTATTTATATCTCTTTAGGCATTGTTAAATTTGCCAATGTGGGACAAATCTCTCTCACTCCTTAACTATCGTATGGGCATAAGCCTAAAAGCCATTTTTCAAAATCCCGCATAAATGACGGTTCCGAAAAAGTATAACAAATAAAGGAGATCAAACTTATGAGCAAATAAAGGGGATCAAACTTAACATCGATATTTAATGATTTGATATTGATGCATAATGAAGTAAGGTAACAACCTTGTTAGAGAGAGTGAGTTACCTCTTGAACTTTCAATAACACTGGTTGCGACCCCCATAATCGTTTTACTCCTAGTCCTTTTCTTGATTATGCGATATAGAGTGTGCTTATTTAATAGCTATGCACATAAATCTTGGGTCACCAGTAAAAGCTCTAGAAAAGACCTTTAAACTCTTTTCATAAAAGGCGAATCACACTGTCACTATCATGTTGATGCTTCATCAAGTTTTTTAGAAACAAACCTAATAACTAAGCTCTGAGACTTCGTCATCTAGTCCGTGTGTTAGGACCATCTTCCATCAAAGTCTGTCAAAGGCAAACCATTCAATAACTGAGCTATGAAAATTTCATCATTATCCATCAAGTCCATATTAGGACACACAAAGAAGGGCTATGGATCATTAGAGATTTTTATATTATCCATCAAGTCCATCTTAGGACCACCCTCATGACGGGTTATGGACCATCAAGTCTATCGCAAATGACTACCCAGACAAAGGGCTATAGACTATCAAGTCTATCGTAATAGCACCCAAAAACAAAAGGTTATGGATCACTATAAGTGTTTAAGCCCCATGTTCACTGAAGATTCTAAAATTATTTTCCTTGTTAGGCCTTTGGTTAAAGAATCAACCAAATTCTTCTTTCATACCTCACATATTCCAAGGAAATAACTTCTCCTTTTTAACCATTGTTTTTCACAGCTTTCATGTCTAAGACGTATATGTTCTGTTTTGCGCCATTATATACACTATACTTGGCAATACCTATGGTAGCCAGTGAATAAAAGTGTATAAGAGTCTGGTATTGATGCCACACAATGGTACATCTCTTAATAGGCTTCTTTAATTCAGCCTCTTGTCCTACTAATTCTAGAGTAATAAATTAAGATTCCATAGTGGATCTAGCTAAGCAAATTTGTTTTGCAGACTTCCATAAATATTGCTCCTCCTTTCGGTAAAAATACATATCCACTAGTAGAATTGACCTTGTCATTGTCAGTTACCCATTTTGCATCCAATTGTTTGTGTCCTAATTCTCTCGGTGGTCTCGTAGTTTGTAAACATTTTGTAAACATTTTGTACACATATTGTTGTTAATAAAATAAATGTTTTTTATTTTCATTTACTCAAATCCAATAAACTAAGATTCATGGTTATTTCTTTAATTTAAGCATGTATGTGAGACATAAAAGTGGATCATGCTTAAGTTAATAACTTAAATGGTCTGTAGTAGATGATAAAGGAGGAATACCTTATCCTAGTGACACTACGGATACGGCCCGCTTTGTAGATGTTACAAGTGTTGTAAGTGCATAAATGGTTTTGATCCCGGACCACTCATGTGAAGATATACGAGCAGGGGTGTCCCTATACAAAGAGTTTGTATAAGACCGGACCACAAGATGATTAGTCTCTTTATATAACGTCGTTGATAATTTGAGACATACATTGATGGAACACGAAATATTACGCAGCGGAATAAGGATCTAATTTATACTCTAAATTGCTTTTAATTAAAGGAAATAGCATGCAAATATAGGGAAAACAGTAAATTAAAAGGGATATAACCTTTGTAGCTCCCGAAAAACGCTTTTTCACGCTGATCTTCGACTCAAACTCTTCCGAACCAACCACTAGAGTTTACCCGTTATTTTCTGGACTCAAAACCAGGTTTGTGGACACCGGTGAATGAAGGAATGAAAAAGGGAAGAAGTGGTAGTTCAAAGTTAATGTGCGAAAAAGGGAATTTTTTGTGAGAATTTTGGAAACCAAAATTATAGAAATTAGCTTGCTTAAAAGGAGAAAAGAAGAAGAACATTGTTTTATAAACTTCTTTTTTATAAACAATTACATGCATCTAAATGCATGTAAAAACTCACCAAAAATCAACACTTCACAAACACTAAACCAAAGTGGGCTATGTGTCATTCTATAATGTTTACCATAGTCACATTAACTTAGTGGGCATCTTCTCCCACTTACTATGAACAACTTCCCCTATTCACCTTGGTATTGACTCATGCAAACACTCTCCAAATGGAGTCCGCTCCTAGGGCGGCCCAAAGCCAAGCATGAATCTCACGGTGTGAACTCTTAGGGACGCTAGAGCTAAAAGTACATTACTTCTCTCTAGCTAAAGTGTTCTAGAGGTTAGGGTATAAAATACTTAGCGATAAATTTCTGCTAACTTAAACATATCCTAAGAATAGGTGATTCATCCGAGTATAACTTTTATACTGGATTTTTAACCTACGATGTCTAGGTGATAAAAAAATTTTATTACCTCACACTGCTCACGCATGCTCATAAAACTGATTTAACCTAACTCAGATGCCGGCTCGATCTCCAGGTAGTAGGTATTCCATGAACCGTCAACTTAAAACCCTTCAACCTTAGTCATCTTATCTGACTTTTTGCCAAGATCTTGTCAGGTGAGTCTTCTTGTAACTTTGGTTTTACAAGATATCGACCTATTTTCTATGAAAAATGGGATTGCTCGATGGTTAACCCTAAGTGAGCATGCATCTTATCTGTATTATAGGTTTTAGAAGTCTATGTTATTTTATAAAAATTATAAAATAAATTATAACAATTATAACCCTAAAGCATTCATCTATAACATGTTTCCTTCAAACAAAGATGCTTTAATATAACACTTATATTAAAACTAACCATGCATAGTATATATTTTATAATACTTATAACATATAACAAATGCATGTCACATGCTTTTCCTATGGTGGGGTTTTAAAACTATATGGCATACTATATGCACACATAATCAAACAACATTATACATCACATGCATAATAGGTAAACAACACTAAAGTGGACCGATTTTGACATTAAAAACAAACAAATAGCTAATTTATTACAGTAATCAGCAATCAACTTCCTGGAACTGGCTTCAAACACTTTAAACCATCTGGAACTGCTCAGAAACCACTCAAATAGGCCCAAAAACACAAAAAACCAAGTTGAACCGGTCAAACCGGCTCAACCAAGTCAAACGAACCGGTCCAGACCATCTGGACTGGCTGATCAACGCGCGCTGGCACAGTCAATGGAAACACGGGTGGGTCAATTCGAACGGAAAGCGCAGGCGTAAGAGGCAGGCAGCGAACCAGGTTGGCGCATGCAGCTGCTTCGAACCGGGTCATCGGGTTTGGTGGCTAAAACGGGTCTAGAAGCAAAGTCCCTTCAATTTTGATGATGTTCTCCCTCCCAGAATCGAGTAATTACAACTCAATTTCAACTCTAATGAATTTAACAAATTTACAGACCCTCACACATTAATGCTCATAAACATGTGAGCAATTACAAATTTCCACAAGAAATTTAAAGAAAAACAATGCTAAAATCATAAAAAAATCCACTTTAGTCCACATTTTATTCAACATTTGAAATAAGGGGGAAAATACCCACCAAAATCAATTGAGTGTAATTGAAGCATGCTCTGATACCACATGATGGAACACGAGACATACGCAGCGGAATAAGGATCTAATTACACTTTAATTGCTTTTAATTAAAAGGAAAATAGCATGCAAATATAGGAAAAAACAGTAAATTAAAAGCGATATAATACAACCTTTGTAGCTCCCGAAAAACGCTTTTCCTCGCAGTCTCGACCCGAACTCTTTCTTTTTATAAAACAATTACATGCATCTAATGCATGTAAAAACTCACCAAAAATCAACACCTCACAAAACACTAAACCAAAGTGGGCTATGTGTCATTCTATAATGTTTACACATAGTCCACTTAAGTTAGTGGGATTATCCAACAAAAATGTTGGATAATTCCACTAACTCTTAGTCAAGGGCAAAATGGTCTAGCCCACTTAAGTTAGTGGGATTATCCAACAAAAATGTTGGATAATTCCACTAACTCTTAGTCAAGGGCAAAATGGTCTTTTTTCAATTTGGTCAAAGTCAAACTTTGGCTTTCCCTAGCAAAAAAGTCAATCCTTTGACTTTTTACAGTTTTGACCCTCTTAACTAATTTTGACCTCTCGAACATGAATTCGCATTCATATTTTCAAAATTCAAATCACATTTGAATATAGAGCACCATACAAAAAATCGATTGCGATGTCGCATATACTTGTCAGTTTTAATCCCTATCCCTAATTCGAACAATTCGAATTAATCCAACATACTATTCTAAGTTTAATCCATATGAGGTAGCAGGGGGACCTAATGGACCTATAGATCACGAGCTCCAACAATTCGAGATTAACCGATAAAACTCTTTAACCTAATTAATCAACATTTGTTAACTAACAGGTCATTCCACTAAAGTTCCGTAAGTGCACTCCCCTCACTGTAGATATGTTTCTTTCCATCTGATATAACCATAACCAGTAAGTCAATCTTTCATAGGTTGTTCGTGGTCTTGGCTGGGTCAAAATACCGTTTTACCCCCGAGAACACTTCTTATTCCTTCAGTCCCACTGAACCTCTAAAGAACAATTGATTTGTGGTCCAACCAACAAATCGAGTCCCTCTCAGCCTAATGAGAGGGTGGGGCCCCTTGTTCTAATTCTAAAGTCAGCACTTAAGGGAACAACCTATCTACTACCCTTAGAGACAGGTAGAAGTGAAGTCCGTCTTGCACCCTATGTCCCCAGCTATTCACCCAGTCTTGCCCTTGAAATGGGAGGCTTATTGAGCCAGCGCTGTTGAGCTACTCTCACCCATGCAGATCTAAGGATAATCCCGAATAAACAGGAGTTCATAGTTAGCTCAAGATTGAGATCGAGTTACCTAGGTCATCAAATTTGAATTAGTCAATTTTATACAGTAAACGGTGTTATAAAGAAAAAGTGACTAAGTCGTGGTCCAGTCTTATACAAACTCATTGCATAGGATGCCCCCACTCACATATCTCTATATGAACGATTCAGGATTATATCGTTTGTACTAACTACAAAAGTGGGCCGCATCCATAGTGTCCCCAGAACAAGGCTCCCAACCTTATCCCTATACTATAAATAGCCTCAGGATGTTAGTTTATTGGATTCAAGATTACAATTTAGATAACAATTTTATCGAAAAAAAAAATAGAATATGTTTATCAATTTACAAACTACGAGTTTTAGGACATAAAATCCAACATACATTTCACTAAAATGACCATAAGTGACATGACCTTAATCCTGAGTGAGTTGGGAACTCCTGCCTATGAGGGCGGTCCTTTGATTAGTATGGGTGAGAGTGGCCAGATTGCCAACTCAACAAGCCTACCTTTTTGGGAACTCAGCTACACAAGACGGAATTCACTCCTTCCCCGAAGCAAGGATAAGTAAATAAATTGCTCTCTTAAAGGCTAATTCCAGGTCTTGAACATAGTTGCCACACCCTCTCTTTGGAAGAGAGGACTCAGTCATAGTAGGACTATGACTTATTGTTCATTAAAGAAATCAGTGGTACTTAAGAAGGTAGATACAACTACAGGGGCACAGTAAATTGGCCCAGCTATACTTACAAGCGATTTGTGAAGGGTTATCACACTGTTGATTGGTTATATGGACACATAAATATATCTATAGTGCGAAGAGTGCAGCTGTCGGTCTTTAGTGGAGTGACTAACAGTTAATGGATCGTGGATCTCGTGACTAAAGTGTTTAGTAAGTTATTCACGTACCATTGGAGCTTCAAGCTACTAGTCCATGAGGTCCCTTTGGTAGCTCAATGGGTTCAAATTGAGAATTAGATTTTGGATTAGTTTGAAGTGTTCAAATTAACAAAAGGAAATTCAATTATATGTGATATAATTGATATGATGTATTTGATACATTAATTAGAGGAATTAATATAAATATGATTTATATTAAGTACCATAAAATAGAAAAAGAACTATGGTTTATATGTTTCATATGATGAAATATTAAAACTATAGGTTATAAATATAATATGATAAGTTGATGATCATATTTATTTATAATATATTCTTATATGATAATTAATTTTTTTTCTCTAATAACCGAATTGAGTGGGAGGTTATTGGAAGTTTTATGGTAACCATGAGATAAAAGAAAAATTGTTTTTTTCCAAAATTGGGAGTTGATTCATTTGGGAAAACCTCACGAAAAAGGCTATCAAGTAAAAAGTGTTTTTACTAAGCAATAGCATTAAGAGCATACACGATCAAGCTAAGAGTTGACTATACAATAGTTACTCATTGATCCTTGCTACACGATCGAGTAGCAAAGTCTATACGTTAGGCTTCCGTCTTTTAAACAACTGAGTCGTCTATACGATAGACAGTCTTCATCTCCTACTTACTCGATCATATACCTCCTGTCTTCCTCAATCCAAGATCATACAGAGCCCACAACTCTTGGATTCTCACACCGAGAATACCAAGGTAACACTTGTGGTTAGTGTTCTAAATCCGTTCGTGGATCGAGTTGGACTCGATTGGGTTCGAGGTGTTGAGGTTGATGTTTTAAACTCTCGTTGGGTCTTGTAGTTTGTAAACACCTGTATTGAACAAACGTTTGTGATGTAATAATAAAGATATTTTCTTCATTGTTGTCTATGAAACATGAGATGTTTTATTTGCATTTACCACAAACCAATAAACTAAGATCCCTGATTGTCGTTGTACATATATTGATATAGGAGGGAAATTTTATCCTGGTGATACTACGGATGCGGCCCACTTTATAGATAGTTATAAGTGTTGTGACGTGCTACAGATGGTCTGATCCCGATCATATTCATGTCAAGACATGCGAGCGGGGTGTCCTATACAAAGGAGTTTGCATAAGACCAGACCATGAAGTGTATAATCTCGTTATATAACATTGTTCATGACAGAGACTTCACTTCACTAGAATGACCATAGGTAACATGACCTTAATCCTGAGTGAGTTGGGAACTCCTAACCTTTGAGGGTGGTCCTTTGGATTTGCATGGGTGCGAGTGGCCAGATTGCCAACTCAAACCTACCACTTGGAGATTCCTTGATTGGGGAGTTGGGAACTCAGCTACACAAGATAGAACTCACTTCTTCCCCAAAGTAGGGGTAAGTAGATATATTGTTGACCGTTTACGAAGGCTCTCACAGCTACAGTTTTTTAGGGTTGAAGAAAATAGTAAGTGAGATTTCCATAGCAGCGAAAGCAAGATAATTCCAATTACAATCATGAATGAACATATATTTACAGACGACTTCAAACAAATGGTTATACAATTCATACATAGAAATTACAGCAATAAACAATACAAATGCAATAAAGAAGATCAAACTTTACGCACAATGGCAGAAGTGTCTCCAGGCTCCGTTGCACACAAATGCTCGAACAACAGCGATCTCGAATGCCCGTTCTACACGATCGCAACACCACAACAAACATAGCACAAACACTTCGCGCTCGTCCTCAACGATCTCCTCGGTCACAAACTCCTCCGCAACAGTGCGAACTCCTCTGCAGCACCACAAACGGCCTACAAAAAACCTCGATGGTGTCGAGTTGAGTCTGACACCACCAACAAGGCTACCTTGGTATTCTCGGTGTGAGAATCAAAGGGTGGGCTCTATTCGGACTTGGTTTGAGGCAGACGAAGGAGGAAACACCGATCGCGTACATAACTGGGCAATCTGGCCACTCTCACCCATACTAATCAAAGGACCGCCCTCAAAGGCAGGAGTTCCTAAAACACTCAGATTGAGGTCGTGTCACCTATGGTTGTTTAGGTGAGATGCAAGTCTCTAGTATCAACGACGTTATATCCAGAGTTTAGTCATCTCTTGGTTCAAGTCTTATACAAACTCTTTGTATAGAACACCCCCGCTCCACGTCTCCACGTGAATGGTCAGGATCTACCATCTATAGTAGTTTACAACACTTGAAAACCTCTACAAAGTGGGTCGTATCCGTTAGTGTCACTAGGATCAGGTATCCCACCTTAATCCTTATACTCAGACCTATTTAGGTTATCACTTAAGGAATGATCCACTTGTATATCATATATACATGCTTAAGTTCACATTAAGATAACCAAGGAGCTTTGTTTATTGGATATGAGTAAATGCCAGAATTAAATAAAACTTATTTTATTCATTGAACAACGTGTGTCTTTACAAAACAACGAGACTCCAGGAGAATTAGGACACCAATCCCAACAATCTCCCACTTGTCCTAATGACTCGGGAGACTAATGTACAATACAATATAAAACTGTACAATATACAATAAAATAAGGCATACCCAGTATCATCTCCCACTTGCCCTAGACAAGATGCCGCATGTCCCACAGACCCAGACTTTCTAGGTGACCCTCGAACACTTTAACCGTGAGGGCCTTTGTAAAGGGATCAGCAACATTGTATCCTGTAAGGATCATATCCTTATCTCCATATACAAGCATGTAGTCCCTCATTCTTCAAAGATACTTGAGGATCGTCTTGACCGCCGTCTAGTGATCAAATCCTGGATTGGACTGAGACCGACTGACAATCCCTACTGCATAGCAAATGTTGGTTCGAGTACACAATATTGCATACATCAAGCTTCCTACAGTAGAAGCATAGGGAATCCGTCTCATCTCCTCAACCTCTTGAGGTGTCTTAGGATATTGATCCTTAGACAGAACGATTCCATGCCTGAAGGGTAACAAACCCCTCTTGGAATCCTGCATCTTGTACCTGATCAACATTTGATCAATGTACGATGCTTGAGATAGGGCTAACTGTTTGTTCTTGCAATCTCGAATAATCTGGATCCTGAGAACATACTGTGCCTCACCCAAATCTTTCATTTGGAACTGGACAACTAGCCAACTCTAAATGTCAGACAGATGCCCTACATCATTTCCAATGAGTAGGATATCATCCACATACAGTACAGGAAAGCTACTGAGTTGTTGATGATCTTCTTGTAAATACAAGGTACATCAACGTTCTGGTCAAAGCCAAACGACTTGACAGTAGTGTCAAATCTAATGTTTCAAGATCTAAATGCTTGTTTCAGCCCATAAATGGACCTATTAAGCTTGCAAACTCTTTGCTCTTGATCTAGAACTATGAACCCCTCTGGTTGAGACATATAGATGGTCTCCTCAAGATTACCATTAAGAAAGGCAGTCTTGATGTCCATTTGCCAAATTTCATAATCATAAAATTGGCTATGGACAGGAGAATCCTGATAGACTTCAGCATGACAAAAGGTGAGAAAGTTTCCTCATAGTTAACTCCCTCACCTGGGTATAACCATTTGCCACGAGCCTAACCTTAAAGGTTTGTACCTTTCCATCTACACCTCTCTTTCTCTTAAAGATCCACTTACACCTAATAGTTCTTACCCCATCAGGTGGATCAACAAGCTCCCAGACGTTATTAAAGTACATAGACTCCATTTCCTAGTTCATGGCCTTAACCCATTCATCTTTGTCAACATCCTCCATTGTTTTCTTAAAAGACAACGGATCCTCGACCTCATCATTCTTAATGACGTTTTGGGCTTCAGTCAAACCCATGTAGTGATCCAGTGGGTTTATAACCCTCCTACTACGTCGAGCCACTCTCAACTTTTGAGCTAGTTGACTAGACGTCCCGACCTCAATAACCCTTGTTGATCTGTCGACCTGTTCGACAACTCTTGTTGAACCCTCAGCGGTCTCAATTTCACTTGAGATCTCACATAAAATGAGCTTACTTTGTGGTTTATGATCCCTCATGTGATCTTCTTCCAAGAAGATAGCATTAGTGGAAATAAACACTTTGTTCTCACTCAGATCATAGAAGTATCCTCCTCTCGTTTCCTTGGGGTAGCCTACAAAGAGGCAAACTTTCGAACACGGTTCCAACTTCTTTGGGTTAGTCGCTAGCACATCTGCCGGATAGCCCCAAATCCTGAAGTGGCGTAAACTACCTTTACGACCTCTCTATAATTCAAAAGGTGTTTCAAAAATACTTTTCGAGGGAACGTTGCTCAGAATATAACATGCAGTCTGCACTGCATAACCCCAAAACGAGTCTGGAAGATGAGCCTAACTCATCATAGACCGAACTATGTCCAACAAGGTCTTGTTTCTCCTTTCTGATACATCATTCTGCTGAGGTTTATCAGGGGCCGAGAGTTGGGACGCAATCCCATGTTCTATCATATAGTTCTGGAATTGGAGATCCATATACTCTCGATCACAATCAGATCGTAGTGTTTTTATCTTCTTACTTAACAAGTTTTCAACTTCAGCCTTATACTCCTTGAACTTATCAAGGACTTCAGACTTACGTTGCATTAGAAAGAGATACCCAAACCTTGAATAATCAACTGAAAGAGATGAAGTATTCATACCCATCTCGAGCTCTAACATTCATCGGACCACAGAGATCTGAATGTATAAGCTCTAAGGCTTCCTTGGCTCTGTAACCTTTTTCAGTAAAAGGTCGTTTGGTCATCTTGCCTTCGAGGCATGATTCACATACCGACAAGGAGTTTTCTTCTAAACTATTTAGAAGTCCACTTTTCACCAACTTCTTAATCCTATTGAGATTGATATAACCTAACCATAGATACCAAAGATGGGTGTTTTTCCTTTGGAGAAACTTTTGGTCTTTTAGCTGTTGTTGTCATACTGAACATTTCAGTGTTAAACAAGGCTTTTATGACTAACGGCCTCAGTACATATAAGTTATTTTCCATTGAACCATAACCAATCTCCATTCCATTCTTGAAAATAAACACTTTATTCTCAGAAAAGAAGACAGTGTAGCCTTATTCAATGAGACAAGAAACCGAGATTAAATTCCTCTTAATATGAGGAACTACAAAAACTTTATCCAGTAACAGATAATGTTCCTTGTCAACAAATAACTTCAGCCTGCCTATAGCAACAGCTGAAACAACCTCACCAGTATCGACTCGAAGAGTCATCTCTTCTTATGTCAACGTTTGTCAGGAACTGAATCCTTGGTAAGAGGAATTGATATGATTGGTAGCACCTGAATCAAGGATCCAGGCAGAATCATCATTCTCTACAAGACATGTCTCCAAGACTAATAAATCATATTTACTGTCTTGTTTCCTCTTTTGGAGAGTAGTGGGATGGAGGTCGTTTGTCATGAAATTCATTTCACACGATTCTTTCCACTGTAAATAATCGGTCATTTTTAAAAGCTTTAAACGGAAATACTAACGAGTTACTGAAAAGAAAAATACATTGACCTACATTAGGTTTTAAGCAAATACCTGTTGTAAAACAAAATAATATCTAATAATGTTTTGGCAAAACTAACATGAACCCCGTGTGACATCTAGTTTCGCAATGACGCTTCAAAGATTTAGGAAAAAAGTCGCCGAAGGGAGGTCAATTATCCCTCCTCTGAATTGAGAAGTTCTCAACCAGTCATTAATACCATAACAACTCTTGTTCCTATAACGACAAGCCATCATTGATTTGGCCAAGAGATCATTAACTTACTTAACAATCTCCCGTAAGTGTGACCCGTCATTTTAAGCCCTAAAGGTCCATCTCAAAAGGCCAATACGAAGGGAAAAAATCCGATTGGGACAAAACCTAAAGCGACCCTATCCATTTCTGGAGTTCACCTTAATATTGACCAACTGCACAAAACCCATCTGAAAGGGGACGCTCCGAAGGCGACACGATGGCGTATAGAATGATCTCACGATGTGAACCAATGACAGAGACCATAGGACGTGTTGACACACACCCTTCACCCACTTACTATAAATACTCTCTCTATTAACCTTGATATTGATTCATGCAAACACCATCCGAAGGGATGCATCCTGGGCATCTCAAAGCTAAGCATGAATCTCACGGTGTGAACATACATGGAGAAACGTGAGTCGAATCATAGACATATTTGATACGCCCTTTCCTCCCACTGAGTATTTTATAACCTAGGGTTTAGCTTACTTAGAAAAAACACGACTAAGGATTTTAACTAAGTGACTTTTAGGTTTTCCCAAGAGTAACTTTTACCTTGGATAGTGTAACAACTTTTGATCATCATCCATTAAACTCTTTAACGGAGTCTTTGACCAAATTGTCACATGCTTGTTGAAAATATATCTAATTCACCTTTCCAGGTAGGTTCCCAGGTAGAGGTGTTACGTTTCCGTCAACTTAAGAACTCCAGCCTAGCCAGAACCCACCTTAGATAAAAAGTCCCTTATAGATAGGTTTACAATAAATTTAATCTTTTATTCAACTAATTTAATCTTATTAAACCGATTTTAAAAGATTAATCTAGGTTACTAAACTCATTAGAACCACTTGAACTTAGGTCTATCTCAATCCAAATTTAAAACCCTTTTAAAAAACTTAAGTTCACCCTAAGTCCGCATGCAACTCTGAATATCAATTTTAGGTCTAATTTCCTTTATAACGCTTATAAACGGAAACACCCACCATGTTAAGCTAATACATGCAAGGCATTCATAATGATTATAAATAGCCTTAAGTGTCATGCTCAATGCATTGTCCATTCATTGCTACTTCTTTTATATAACACTTATACAAAACGGCAATGAAACAAGCAAGACATGCTTCCATTCACCCTTAGACTATAACACTTATAATAAAAGGATGATGCATGATAATGCTCACTGCATGAAAAATATAACTTTTATATTTCATGATGTATGTGCATGCTTTCAAGTAATTTCTTCATGCAAGATTATAACAATTATATACATGATGCATGAATAATTGCACAACCTAACAAACACTTTGACATATAAGCACCATACATCATATGTATAAGCAATAAAAGTTGATGAACCGAGTGAAATTGCCTCAAAAACACAAAAAGAAAGCTAACAATTACAAAGACAAGAAGTCTCCAGTTCAAACAGGCGAACTGGGTCTTGAACCGCTTGGGCAAAGCATCGCTTCTCCAACCATCCATCGTGTACTAAGCACCTCGCGATCGTCTAGATGATAAAACAAACACTTCGTTCTATCACTTACCAGCGCTCCAGAGTTAAACGACCATTTAGCATTAACTATACGATCGTTTAGAAATATCCAAACGATCGTTTAGCTATTACAACACGATCGTGTACCTTTACTAAGCGATGAAGCCTGAGTACACGATCGCTTAGCACGCTCCGCACAGCGCCCGCCTTTTACGATCGTCTAAGCGACTACGATGCTGCGAAGCACCATCGCCTAAACAATCGCTTAGCTAGCATCTCCGTATCGCATAGGTAGTAACTAAGCGATGAAGCTTGCTAACTACGTGATCGTCTAGCACGCGCCTTCTACTAAAAGACGAGCATCGCATGCTCCCACTACGATCATCTACCACCAGCGCCTACGCGATATGGTAAACGATTTACCTCATCGTTTAGCATTAGCTAAACGATCGATTAGAAAATACTATACGATCATCTAAAGAAAATTAAATGATCGCTTAGTTAAATCCCAACGATCGTTTACCTGAGGCTACATGATAACTTGTAGAAATACAAGTTATTGTGATTCAAAAGTTGGAACAATTAGGGTCTTTAATGATAAAATCTCATCTTTTTAGAGAAAACACATGGAATTACTCGAACACTATCAAACTCATGCAAAAGAATGTTTATTACTAAAATACTGCGGTGCTAACGCATGATATGCAGGATTTCAACAAATATTCTAAGTGTCGTAGGCAATGTCAAACGCATGGGCATGCATCGGAGGGATTCAACGCAAGAAAGATTCATTAATTTAGGCTATTTGTGTCAAATCACCACTTGCAAGCATGGGCATCTGCAGCTGGTGGCATCTGAAAAGCATCAGAGTGTCAGGCGGCTGACCAAGGTATGGAATTTAATGATGCCCCATCATCAAGTTGGAGAAGATCGATGCCTATAAATAGAAGAAATCCCACTAGATGAAGAGATCTTTTAGCTCATTGTATAATTTTGAATATATGAGACTTTAGAGCTGTGTTGTGGTGACAAGAAGAACACAAGAGGGAAGAGAACCACCACCACCGCCGATCAAGGAGTGGAGAAAGCAAAGCTCGAGAGAGAACTTTCTTCCATTTCTTCTACAAGTGGTTGTACAGGAATTAGAATTGAGCCAAAGAGGACAAGAGATTGTACTCTGCGGCTTGAATCCTTTCATTTCATCTAACTTATCATTTTCATCATCTCATTTGATTGAGTATTGGTTTTGTAAAGACAATCAATTTCTTTATAAATTCACATATTTGATCTATCTCACTTTGCCACTGTTTATTTCTTGCTTTATGTTAGATGCATCTATAACTTCATGCAAAATCCAATTCTAAACGCTTAAGCCAATTAAATCACTTGGTAAAAGCTGCTTAAGCTTGAATTATTCGAGAGAATAAGCAAGCCAGCATTAAGTTAGAAACATTTAGTACATCTATAGATAGACGCATTAGTGTTTTACTGCATCCTGTGACTAACACATACATCCTAGAGATAGGGTATTGTAGCAAGTCATCTCATCGACATTATATTCTTGTTCGTGTACATCTAACTTAGATCGATGCATATCCCCTGCATTAAACTCCATTTTCACACGACCCCTTATTTTCTACTCGACCCTTTTGTATCTTCTTGCACGCACACAGCAGCTTAGTGTAAATAACTCATTTCTGCATTCACTTAGGATATTTCTACAACTGCTACAATGCAAGCTCTGTGTTAGCTTGAATCTGAATCCCTGAGTTTGACCCTGAACTTCCCAGGAAACTAAGTTGGATTTATACTTGGATCTGATTCAGGAAAACTTGCACGTCTATAGAGGAGTGTCATGTGTCCTGTTGCACATCACTAACGCGTCACAAACGCATCAACGCATCATTCACATTTAGACTTACTTTTCCAATTACTTTATACAATACACTTCTAAGCTTGCATCACGAATTCAACGAACACTACACGATCTGACCAACGCTTGGTCTTCTTCTTCGTTGAGAACTGCATCACCATGCGCTGAAGATTCATCACGAACGACTCGACGAACTCAAACTTTTCGAATTACAGACTCAATTGCTATGTTAATTTCGCCCAAAAACACAAGGGCCTTTACAATTAACACTTTTAATACCAAAAGCTTTAACAAAAAGGCAATTTAAACCTAAAACATTCATCATATTCATCCACACATGCAGAAAACAGGTAACCACAAATGCAGAAACCCACCGCGACTGAAAAATGCGTTCAATTCAGATCTGTAATTTGGAATATCAGAAAACTTGGCTCTGATACCAATTGAAGGAAATCGGAAGCAAGATTTCCATGAGCAGCAGAAGCAAGATAATTCCAAATTACAATCATGAATGAACATATATTTACAGTCGACTTCAAACAAATGGTTATACAATTCATACATAGAAATTACAGCATGAACAATACAAATGCATAAAGAGATCAAACTCGACGCACAATGGCAGAAGCATCTCCATGCTCCGTTGCACACGAATGCTCGAACAATAGTGACCTCGAACACCCAATCTACATGACCACAACACCACAACAAACATAGCACGAACACTTCGCGCACGTCCTCAACGATCTCCTCTGCAACAGCGCGAACTCTTCTGCAGCACCACGAACGGTCTATAGAAAACCTCGACGGTGTCAAGTTGAGTCTGACACCACCAACAAGGCTACCCTGGTATTCTCGGTGTGAGAATCCAAATGGTGGGCTCTATTCGGACTTGGTTTGAGGCAGACGAAGGAGGAAACACCGATCGCGTACACGACTGGGCAAGTAGGATATGGCGGAGACCTATCGTATAGGTCAATGCCCGATCGTTTAGATAAGCTATGCGATCGTCTAGCAAAAGATATGCGATCGTTTAGCTCATCATTTAGCTCGATCTGTCGCCTACAGACTCTACGCGATTGTTTACCTTAGGCCAGCGATCGTCTAGCAAATACTGCACAATCGTTTAGCTCGCTCAGTCGTCGTTTAGTAAATCCGAATTTACTTGACGACTTCGTGAGTTTCTTTTGCGCGGAGAGAAAACTCAAAACCTTTTTTCGAAAACTTTTGTAAAACTCATCTCAAAATAGGAAAACCATTTTCCTTTTAAACTCACGGTTACTATGATTTAATAACCACCCACTACTTTGGTTATTTAAAAGAAAAAGAACTAATTATCTAATGATTAATATTATTATAAACATAAATGATAACCAACTTATCATGCTATATTTATAACCTATAGTTTTAATATTTCATCTCATGAAACATATAAACCATAGTTTTTTTCTATTCCATGGTACTTAATTTAAATTCTCATTTACTTCAATCCTCCACTAGATGTATCTTATACATCATACCGATTATATCATATATAATCAAAATACCTCTTATCAATTTGAACATTTCAAATCAACACCAAGAACTGATCCTCAACTAAATCCATTGAGCTACCAAGGGGACCTCATGGACCTGTAGCTCGAAGCTCCAAGAGTATGTGAATAACTAACTAAACTCTTTAGTCACGGGATCTACCATCCGTTAACTACCAGGCACTCCACTAAAAAAGACTGACAGCTGAACTCTCCTTATCACAGATATATTATGTGTCCATCTTAACCAATGAGCAGCGCGACAACCCTTCACAGATCGCTTGTAAGTACAATTGGGCCAATAACCATTATGCCCTTGTAGTTACATCTGTCTCCTTAAGTACCACTCATCCCTCTAATGAACATAAGTCATAGTCCTACTATGACTGAGTCTTCTTGCCCAAAGAGAAGTTGTGGGCCACTATGTTCAAGCCTCAAAAATCAGCCCTTAAGAGAGCAATCTCTCTACTTATCCCTACTTTGGGAAAGGAGTGAATTTTAGCTCCCAGATCAGACAAGTCCCCAAAAAGGTAGGCATGTTAAGTTGGCAATCTGGCCACTCTCACCCATACTAATCAAAGGACCGCCCTCAAAGGCAGGAGTTCCCAAAATACTCAGGATTGAGGTCGTGTCACCTATGGTCGTTTAGGTGAGATGCAAGTCTCTAGTATCAACAGCGTTATATACAGAGTCTAGTCATCTCGTGGTCCAAGTCTTATATACAACTCTTTGTATAGGACACCCCTGCTCCACATCTCCACATGATGGTCAAGATTCTACCATCTGTAGTAGTTTACAACACTTGTAAGCTTCTACAAAGCGGGCCATATCCGTAGTGTCACAAGAATCAGGTATCCCACCTTAATCCTTATATTACAAATCTATTTAGGTTATCACTTAAGGCATGATCCACTTGATATCATATATACATGCTTAAGTTCACATAAGATAACCAAGAAGATTTGTTTATTGAATATGAGTAAATGCCAGAATTAAATAACACTTATTTTTATTCATTGAACAATGTTATCTTTACAAAACAACGAGACTCCGGGAGAATTAGGATACCAATCCCAACAACCTACAGAACATGGGTCTACGGGACCGCCCGCAACTGGACTAGGCAAGTGGGAGATTTTTTATACTGGGCCTTAGCCCTAGTTTATTGATTTGTACTTGTCATTATGTACACCCACTCACTTTAGGACAAGTGGGAGATTGTTGGGGTTGAAGCCTTAAATTTCATTAAGTCCTATAATTTGTAAACACCTGTATTGAACAAACATTTGTGATGTAATGAGATATTTTCTTTACTGTTGTCTATGAAACATGAGATGTTTTATTTTCATTTACCACAAACCAATAAACAAAGATTCCTGATTGTCGTTGTAACTTAAGCATTTATGTGGAGACATACAAGTGGATCATGCGTTAAGTGATAACCAAAATGGTCTGTAGTATATGGATATAGGAGGGAAATGTTATCCTGGTGACACTACGAATGTGGCCCCGCTTTGTAGATAGTTACAAGTGTTGTGACGTGCTACAGATGGTTTGATCCTGATCATTCATGTGAAGACATGAGAGCGGGGTGTTCTATACAAAGGAGTTTGTATAAGACCGGACCACGAAGTGTATAGTCTTGTTATATAACATCGTTCATGACAAAGACTTCACTTCACTAAGATAACCATAGGTAACATGACTTAATTCTGAGTGAGTTTGGAACTTCTGCCTTTGAGGGCGGTCTTTTGATTTGCATGGGTGCAAGTGGCCAGATTGTCGATTCAAACCTACCACTTTGGGAATTCATCTGATTGGGGAGCTGGGAACTCCGCTACACAAAATGAAATTCACTCATTCCCCGAAGCAGGGGTAAGTAGATAGATTGCTCCCTTAAAGGCTGATTCTGGGGCTTGAATGATGTGGCGCCACACATCTTCTCATGGCCTGAGAGGTGTCCACTCATAGTAGGACTATGATGTATTATTGTTCGTTAGAGGAATCAGTGGTACTTAAGGAGTTAGATGTAACTACAGGGGCAAAACAGTAAATTGGCTAAACTGTACTTACGAGCATTTGTGAAGGTTTATCGTACTGTTGACTGGTTATATCCAATGGATACATAAATATATTTGTAGTGAGAAGCGTGCAGTTGTCGATCTTTAGTGGAGTGTCCGACAGTTAACGGATGGTGGATCTCGTGACTAAAGAGTTTAGTCAGCTATTCACGTACTGTTGGAGCTTCAAGCTACAGGTCCATAAGGTCCTCTTGGTAGCTCAATGGATTCAAGTTGAGAATTAGTTTTTGGGTTAGTTTGAAGTATTCAAATTGATAAGAGGGAGTTTAATTATATATGATATGATTAAACTGGTTCAATTATATATGATATAGTTAACACGATGTATGAGATACATTAATTGGAGGAAAATGATATAAATATGATTTATATCAAGTAAAAGAGAAAAGGACTATGGTTTCAAACTATAGGTTATAAATATAATATGATAAGTTGGTTATTATATTTATTTATAATTAAAATAATTATGAGATAATTGTTGGTAGTTTCTCCTTAACCGTGCGTGAAAGTGGGAGGTCTAAGCCCAAATGTCATTTCCAATAGTGTGTTCTTGTCGATGTAATGTCTTCCTCATTGGTTCCCATCTACAAACACTCTTACCTATCTGACTGCCTAACATTATTGTCATTTGCTAATTTCATAGTCCAATTGACATGTTTTATTGAATCGCAACAAAAACATTATTATTTGAAATTTTATTCTCCTATAAGTCATATGGGCAAGGCAAAAGTGAATATAGTTCAACTAGCATAAACATGCTATCAACCTCGAGATTAGAGGTTCGAATCCACTCACCCCTATGTTGAACTCAAAAAAGAAATATATGGCAAGGAGTTCTAAGGAGAATGAGGAAAATGACTCCTCTTCAAGATCTTGTTTATTCTCATTTCAAATGTGAACGAAGTTGTTTAACCTCTCCCCGTTCTTCATTAGGGAGCGATCCTTAACTATTCACTGGCCGATGATGTCTACAATGGGAAAGGCAGGACAATGCTAGGGAAAGGTTTGCTTGTAAGGATATGATGGAGGATAAGAAAAGGAGATGGATGACATGTCATTAAAAAAATAATATTTAAATTAACAAAATGCACCATATCAACTGTCTGATCCATCATTTGACAGTCATATCATTTTACCGTCAATCAACTAACCAACTTCAGGGACTATTTAGAATCATTTCTCAAACATCAGACTAAAATATTAATTTTATTTTTACAATTTATAAAAACTTAGGCAGCTATATCTTCATGTTGTTAATTTACTTTTGTTATTTTCTTCATTATTTTGCTCAACATTTTTTGTGTTGAATATTTAATCTACATTTTATCTTTAACTTTTATTTCTATATCAGGTTGATGATTTTAATTCGATACAAATTTTGAAGATAATATACTTGTCTCATAGTAAGCATTCTTTTTTAAAATTAATTTAACTTCTTTTATAATAATTGGAATAAAATTAATAATTTAGTTAATGATTTAAACACGCTTATAAAATTTACGAATGACCTTAACATGAAAAGTTGGAATATGTAGTTTTAAACAAAACTTAGTCAAATTATCATTATTTAAAAAAAAAACTAACATTGCCTCATTTTATTAGGCCACTAAGGGCAAATTGAATTACAATCCTTCACAGCCAATTGGAGAAATACAGTAGGGAAATTATCCAACCACAGAGTTTTTGAAAATTTTCTTTGCAAGTTTTGCAGCGTAGTCCTCTAAATTGTTGCATTATCAGGGAATAAAGTTGAAAAAAAGAGATGAAATTACTCTGATGGGCCGTTTGGTTTGAGGATGGGAATGGGAATGGGCTTACAAAGTCCATATTTTATTGGTGGATTTTCTTTATGTATCTTGAGAAAAGGCATTTTCCAGGCATCTTTTATCAACATAAGTGGATGAATTACAAACCTGTCGTGAAGTGTTAGTTTTGTCGAGATACTCTACTCGAATTTCTTCCCAGCGACGCGACCTTTTTCCGGTTGGTACCTCTTCCCCCTTTCTTCCTTTTCTTCCTTCCTTTTTCTGATTTTTTTGTATATTTTTTCTTTTAGATCATCAATAGAGTTTTGGGGTAAGTTTCTGCTTCCATATTTCGTTTATTCTACTATTTGTGCTATCTGTTTTCATCATCGCTTTTGTTTTTCTTTCTTCTGTATTTATCGAGAACTCTAGCATGTTTTTTAATAAATTGTTTGGTCTCTCTACTTTTGAGCTTCTTTTGACTCGGGGTGTGGGTGGAACATATTTTAGGCTAAGTTGAAAGATTCCATTTGAACTCCCACCTTTGTTTTTTTTATTTTAATTTTCTAATGATCGATTATGGTGATCGAAAGAAATACCTGGTCAATTTGATCTTCCTTTGGTGGTTGATCTCTTGCAAGATGGAGGAGTGAGTAGTGAGTGGATATTTGGAGGTTAAGTTTTTTAGTAAATTGAAGTAAAGAAGGGAAAGCAATCTCAGCCAATAGGCATGTCTCATGTTGGAGTTTGGAGATGTTTTGGTTATTTTAAATTTATTTATAAAAATGGATTTTAATAAAGAAGGAAAAAAAGGGGGGTTCAGAATGGGTGTGATTGAAAAAATGAGTTAAGTGGTATGGGGAGTAATTGTGAAAAAAAGTTAAAATTAAAATAGAGAAATGAAAGGCTTTTTGGAGAGAAACGGTTTGTCTTTTCTTAATTGTTCTGGATGCTGGTTTAAACTTGGTTTAAATATGATTTTTTTTTTCAAATTGAAGTAACCGGGATCATATTCATTCTGCACGTCTTTTTGTTCTCTTTTGATGTATTGAATGAGTTGATTTGCTACATTATGATTTATTTCTAAGAATTGTTTATTGTAATTTAACTAATGATGAGATAAAACATTTAGTTTATCATGTAGATATGAATGACATATATTTAGCTACTCAACAACAAATTCTTTTTGTCTTGTTGTCCTATTTAGAGATGATAAAACAAGTAATGAAAACATCTTTTCTATAGGTAGTAATATTATTGTATAAAGGACAAACATGTAACAAAATTATGAGTAGAAGTTCTTTCTATAGGCATCAAATTAGACAACTAAACTTTTTTTGTCTAATACATGAGAGTGATTTAGCATGGTTTGATACGACACGAATGAATAAGAGATGTTTTACATACTATGTCATATGCTTAAAACAACTGGCAAATTAAGAGGCACGACATATGTAGAAGTTGAGGAGATAGTTGCAATATTTTTACATATCCTTGCACATGATGTTAAAAATAGAGTTATACGTTGATACTTTGTGCGTTCAAGAGAAACAATTAGTAAACATTTTAATATAGTCTTGAACTCTGTGATACAATTACATGAGTTATTACTTAAACATCTTGAGCCTGTTCCCGCCAACTGCTTTGATAAAAAATGGAAGTGGTTTAAGGTAATTTTTGTTTTATAGTTTTACTCATATTTAAATATTAGTAGGTGATTTAATTAATTTTGAGTATTCTTTATATGTAGAATTATCTAGGTACATTAGATGGAACCTACATTAAAGTCAATGTGGGTATTCTCGATAGACTTAGATATTGAACCAGGAAGAAATAAATTGCTAATGATGTCTCAGGAGTTTGCTCCCAATATATGCAATTTATCTATGTTTTACCTAGATGGGAAGGTTCAGCTTTTGACTCAAGAGTTTCACGAGATGTTGTTTCTAGGAGGAATGGATTAGAGATTTCAAAAGGTAACATGTATGGTATTAGGATTGGTATGTAGTTTGGATTAGAAACATTTTCTACATACATTCTCAAGTATTCCATTGATATATTTAGGTTGTTACTATCTATGTGATGTCGGTTATACAGATGGTGAAGGATTTTTGGCTCCTTACAGAGGACAACGATATCATTTAGATGATTGGATGCAAGGATACCAACCAAGAACTCGCGCTAAATTTTTTAATATGAAGCATTCCTCTATGAGAAAATGTAATAAAACAAGCATTTGGACTATTAAAAGGTCAATGGGCTATTCTTCGAGGAAATCTTATTAGCTAGTAAAAGTTCAGTGTCGTATTATTACAGCTTGTTGTCTCATTCATAATCTTATAAGAAGAGAAATGTCTGTAGATCCATTAGAAGAAGATGAAGTTGGAGACACTCATTCAAATACTTTTGACATGGATAGTGATCGAATAACACATGTTGAAAGTTAAAACGAATAGACAAATTGGAGAGATAACTTAGCAATGTTTGAGGGGTGGGAGCATTAGATATTAGTACTAGAATGTTTTATTATGATGTAAACATGCACTTTGTTATAAGCTTTTATGAAACATTATGAACTACTAGTTTGCTACTTATTTCATAATTATGATATGTGATGTATGTTTTGATTTTTAAACTATGTTATATGTGAAGTTTTGAGTTTTAATAGTCTAATATGTGATGTGCATCATCGATATGGACGTCAACAAATAATCTACAGTTGGTTCGAGTAGGTCAAAACACATGCAGAGTAAGATAGAAGATGAGAAATTAGTAGAATACTTATTGGAGTTATCTAATATTGGCACATTGAGGGATGATGATGGTACTTTCAAACTAGGATTTCTCAATTAAATAGAGAAATGGATGGCTGAAAAAATTCCTAATTGTGAAGTTAAGGCTCAACCATACATAGAGTTTAGAGTTAAACTGTTGAAGAAGCTGTACAACGCAATAGCCAAAATGTTAGGCCCAAATCGTAGTGGCTTCAGATGGAATGATAAAGAAAAGTGTATCGAAGTAGCAAAAGATATATTTGATGTATGGGTAAAGGTAAATGTAGATTTTTTATTGCTAGTGTAATGTTATCATGTTATTGTTGAAATGTATTAAAAGTTTATTTATATTTATTTTCACAGAATCATCTAAATGCAAGAGGACTGAAAAACAAGTCTTTTCCATTCTACGAACAATTAGCCATTATTTCTGAAAAAGATAGAGCCCATGGAGTTGGTGCAAAAGGTCTAAATGACATGTTTGAAGCAGTAGTGAGAAATGGACAACAATGATTTTTTTTAAGAGAAATGGATATTTTTTATGTGCCTGATCCACCAATAGTTGGAGGGAAGAAGTGGATGGACCTACCTCAATAAGTGAAGCAGTAACAAATATACAATCTACTGCATATGCATCAAATGGGTCTAGTAAGAAAAGAGCAAGAAGTGTGGACCCATTGGTGGCGGCAATGAATACTCTTGAGAATGTTATGAGTAGTCATCTTTCAAGTGCTAATGATAATATTCAAGAAATGTTGTGTTTTATCGATAGGTAGCTGAACAAGAGTCTACAAGAGAAGCACGTCGAAACTCATTAGTTAGTGAAATTAGAAAGGCAGATGGATTAAGTGTTCGATAAAGGGTGAGAGCAGGTAAGATTATCACTAAAGACCAATCTCATATTGACTATTTCTTTAATCTTCCACATGATGAAAGATATGAATTCATAGTGGAGGTTCTACAAGAAGACGCTCATTCTTAAATTGTGGGAATATCGTAGTATCTTTTATGTAATAGGAGACTTTGGGGATGTTTGGCTCACCAACATGAATTGAGTTGAGTTAGTATGATATACCAACTCATTGTTTGACCCACCAACTTTAAATGTTGGTAAAGTTGAGTTGGTATATTTTACCAACTCACCCCAACTCTACCTTCTTCCCATGTTTCCAATGGCTCTACCCATCGACCATTGTCACACTCTGAGAACTAACTTCAGGATCCGACAACCATCTCCAATGACAACTCCGGCGACCAACTCCGAGCTTCGACAACTTTCACATGACTAGCTTCGACAACCAATTCTGGCCTCCACCAACCACCTCCAGTGACCCAACGCCAACGATCACCTTTGCGCTACAACTCCGACGACCAATTGGCTTCAACAATAAACTCTGATGACCAACTCCAACTATAAATTTTGATGAAAATCACCTTTGAGTGAGCAACTTCGACGACCAACTCGGGCCTTTGACAACCACCTTCAACGACAAACTCCAACAATCAAATTTAATACCACCTTCATGTGACTAACTTCGGACTCCAACAGTCACCTCCGACTACAATCTTCATCGAAAATCATCTTTGATTATCAACTTTGATGATCACTTTCACCTGACCAACTCTGGGATTCGAAAACCACCTCCGATGATAAACTTCGACAACCAAATCCAATATACCTTCAGACAACCAACTTCAGGCTTTGCTTCGACAATCTCCTCTTACTACAAACTCCAGCAAAAATGATCTTCGATAATCAACTTCGACAACTACTTCCGACTACTATAAGACTGATGACTGTTAAAGTATGTTGTAGGGTTGTTGATTATATAAAAAAAAATATTATTTTGTCTACATTAAGTGCAATATTTATATGTAAAAATTTGTAAAAAAAAAAAATATTTTTATTTAATTGAATTCACATATCAAATTAGTGTTAAGAATATTTAGATGAAAAATATGTATGTAGTTGCAAAGTATGTAACATATAAAAAAAATCCTTGAACATTTTCTAGCAAAATATTAATAAAAAATAGAAATTTGTTCTCTGATGATCTTCCAAATTTGGAGAAAATGAAAGTGAAATTTTTGAAGAAACATGGTGACATTCCATCGTTTGTTACGATGATGTGGTGATTTAATTAAAAAAATTCATGACATGGTAAAAATATAGAGTAACAATAGGAAGAAGAAGGAAAAAAAAAAAGATGATAATGAAATTCATGGAGAAAACTTAAGCTAGAATCAAAAGTTTTGATTTTGCTTTGGTTTCTCATTTTATTTAAACGTTTTTCTACAAGAAATGTAATGAGTTAATTGTTGTTCATTGCCCAGAAAAGAAAAAAAAGAAAGAAATAAAGATTTTAAAAGTTAAAAGAAAAATTGAAATCTATATTTTATTCAAACAAATATGGGTAAAATTGAATACAAAAATCAAAACAAAAATAGTAATCATAAAAGTATATTATTGAATAAAAAAGATTAAAAAAACTACATCAGATACCTAAATATATGAACTTTGAACTCCAAACAATGACATGTGAATAAAGAACCAAATAACTCTCCTTATTTTGAGCTAGCATGTTAGTGCTTGCTAAGTATCCTCATTTTGAATGAGTATTGCACTATACTTTTATTTGTAATTGCGAATATTGACATAATATAAATGCTTATTTTGTCTATGTTTAGTATTTATACTTTGATATTGGTTATATTTGATTTTCAAAATAAAATATAATCTAACTATTTAAAGTTGTTTTTAATAATTGCATAATGAAAATAAAACTACACAAATTAGTTATTTAAAATCAATTAAGGCAAGTTTTTTTTATTAGTCGTGTGCTTTATAATTGCACAAAATGTTGAAAGTGATCACAGTTTAAACAAAAATAACATTAACTTGGGTAAAATCTAATAATATTCCCATGCAACACCAAACGCATGTATTACTTATTCCAAAAACGGTTATCTTTAATTCTCATATATACTATTCCCAACATTGTTTTCTCATGCACAACCAAAATAGTCACCATTGATTCCCAGCAATTTTACTAGTAGACATATAATTCTCAAACATCCTTAATTCCTGAGCATCTAGAAAACCTTAATCCAACAATATCTTAGTCAAATTATTTTAAAGTATATGATTTTACCTTTAATTTTATACTTAATAATTAAGAACAAAAAAATTACTAGTTTAGTAAAATGTTAAATAAACATAATTAACAAACATCGAAATTAAATGCATTTATTAAACTGGCAAATGGAAAGGAAAAAAAAAAGATGCAATAGACTGGTATTTGGAAAATCACATCATTTTAGGAATAATTTAAGGAAATTCTTATAAATAGAAAAATCCAAAAAATATTTACATTTTATAGTTAAATTTTTTTTAAAATACTTGTACTTTTGGAATTTTTTTTGTTATAAAATGTAAATATTTTTAAATATTTTTTTTATATTTAAAAAGATCCAAATATTTTATCGTGTCATATGTATGAGTGATTATAATATCTATTAAAAATATAATTTTAAAATAAAATGAAATAAAATATCATAATTAGTTTAAAGTAATTGAAAAAAAGATAACACAACCATAAACATGATTTTCTAAATAAATAAAATGTAAATTACAGACGTTAACCTTAAAAGTGATTTATATATATATATATTTCCTTTGAGCAATTGAGCAGTATCTTCCTAAAAAAATATGTGTAAATTCTCCGCGGTATTTTGAAACAATGTATTAAAAAAATATATTTTAAATAATAAGATTGTTAAAAATATTTACAAATATTAGTCTATCGCAATTAGATAGTAAAATTAATATTTTGATTGATTTTCTTATATGTGAAAACCGTCCAACGTATTATCTATAAATTAAATTTGATAAAAAGAAAAATTATTTTAAATGATAAAACTATTGAAAATATTTACGAATAATAGTAAAATATCATAGTCTAACTACGATAATAATCTATAATGAAATTTTACTATATTTATAAATATTTTAATCTATTTTTAAAACAATTGTCACACACACAAAATAAAATTAAAATTTAATTAAAAAAAAGGTCAGTTAAAGGCTATATGAAATATGTGGCCTACCTACACTGTACCATACACCGAGTCACAGCAAATCTTCCCCCAACACCAAGAAAAATTAGTTCACAACATCGGGGGAAATTTCTTATTCAATTTTCTGAGAGTCCAAAGATCACCAAAGTCTTATTCAAAAATTACTATAAATATTTTATTATTATTATTATCATCATATTACAAAAAGAAAAAAAGAAAAAAAGAAAAAAAGAAAAAGAGAGAGAGAGTAATATTTAGATTTAAGAAAGAATAGGGAAATTAAATTGTGGAGACGTTTGTTTGATTTTCAGAGTGTCAAAGAGAAACCAAAGACGAAATTTATTATTATTTTTCACAATCGCCGTCTCCCCTTCAACACTTCTATACGCTCGCTTCTTCATCATCTCTCCTTCTCTCTATCTCTCTATCTCTCTATCTCTCTCTCTCCGCCGTCCCTTTCCTCTCCGCCGTTTTCCCTTCTCTCCGCCACCGGCACCGCCACTTCGGCTGAAGCTGACCGAACCGAACCGAACAAACAGACAAAAACCCTATTCGCTCTTCCGAACAACCCAAGCCTCATTTTCTCTCATTCCCAATCCCTTTCCCTCTCTCTCTCTCTCTCTCCGCCGCCGCTTTCTTTTTTCACACTCTGAAACTCTCTCTCGCTCTATCTATCTATCTATTCTGTTGTTGCCCTCTTCAGACGCATTTCCTTTTTGTTTTCGGGATATACAGCAACCACTGGGAGGCAGTTATTGAAACAGTTGCGCCTTCTGGGGTTCGTCAATCAGTCTTGAGGGTAGGGTTAGTTCTTCGTCTTCATCGGATATCTCACAGGTTATATTATCTATCTCTTCTGTATTTCTCTTGCGGGTTTGGACCTCTGCGGATTTTATTTTTTTTTCGGAAGGTGCATATTTGGTTTAGGGTTTCTGATATATTTTTTTGGGGGGGCACATTCAATCGGAGTTGGGATTCTGGGTTATTCCAATTTCTTGTTTCTTTAGGGTTTCTTTTTATTCTCTCTGATCGAACTGTTTTGACCTGGACAATCTTATGTTTTGAAATTGCTTCACCTCTTTATTCGTGAGGTATACCTTCTTTATGTTTCTGCATCTCAACCGATGACCTCAAAGATGAGGGTTTTCTGAGCGTGTTTTGCTGACCGAATCTACACTTAATCAAACACGGAGGCCGGGAGACGACAGTGAGGCCTTTCCTTTTTTACCATTCTTTTTAATTGAACCGCTTCATCTTATGCTTGCTATTTCCTCTGTTTTCATCCTCTGATATTCCACTCCCGTGTGAGAGTTAGGTATATTGATTTTGCACATAAGATAAGATGAATCCCGTTCAGAATGCGTTCAGCTTGTAGCCAGATTGGTAGCTACTTGCTTTGATACCGGTGGCTGTGAAGTAGGATAGTTGTAGAAGATAGACTTCTTTAGTAGCATTCAGGATATAAATTTTGAGAACCATTCTCTTGGTTCACTACCGTGGGCGAGTTTGAAACTCTGAAGCAATTCACTGCGCATGCCTATCTTTGCTGGAAACCTGGATATGCCATAAAGTTGATGACACAAACGGTTTGTTGCCGTGACTTGCATAGTCAGGGATACTCGTGAAAGTTCATCCAGCTTAAAATAGAAGGCATTTGAAATAATAAAGTACAGGCTAGGGTTTTATAAATTCCTCTGCACAAGGAGTACGGTTTTTGGAAATTTGAGGTGGTAAAGAAGGCAAGAAGTGTTTTTTTCTTCTGATATTTTGATCATGTTCAATATTCCTTATGGAAAGAAGTGAACCCACATTAGTTCCAGAATGGTTGAGAAGTACTGGAAGCGTTACTGGTGGCAGCAATTCAAACCACCATTTTCCGTCATCTTCTTCCCACTCAGGTACCTCTTTCTTTCTTTTCTTCTCTTGTTGATGCATGCTTTCAATGAAGATGTGCTCACATACCGTTGACTTGCCTCTAATTTTGATATTGTGAACGCTGTTAATGTGTATCCCATGTTGTTTGTGTAGATGTGCCATCTCTATCTCAATCAAGAAATAGAATTTCCAAGACCACTGGCGATTTTGACACTTCGCGTTCTGCTTTCCTTGATCGGACATCTTCATCAAATTCAAGGAGAAGTTCGAGCAATGGTTCTTCCAAACATGCATATAGTAGCTTTAACAGGGGTCATCGTGATAAGGACCGTGAGAAAGAAAAGGACAGGTTAAACTTTGGGGATAGTTGGGACCGTGACTCTCCTGACCCTCTGGGAAAGATTCTTTCCAACAAGATTGATAAGGATGCTCTGCGGCGGTCCCATTCAATGGTATCCAGGAAGCTAGGTGAGCGTGAGTTGTTTCATAGAAGAGCTGCAACAGAATTAAAAAATCACAACAACAGCAATGGAATTCTTTCTGGAACTAGTGTCAGCAGTAGCATTCAGAAAGCTGTATTTGAAAAAGATTTCCCATCACTGGGTTCTGAAGAAAAGCAGGGAGCATCAGAAATTGGAAGAGTTTCATCTCCTGGTTTGAGCTCACCAGTTCAAAGCTTGCCTATTGGAAATTCAGCCTTAATTGTTGGTGGAGAGGGATGGACCTCTGCTCTTGCTGAGGTGCCCAGTATGATTGGAAGCACCACAGGGTCATCGTCGTTTCAACAAACTGTTCCTGCTACATCAGGGGCAGGGCCTCTGAGTGTGACAGCCGGACTTAATATGGCTGAAGCGTTGGTGCAGGCTCCATCTCGAGCTCGTGCTACTCCCCAGGTATCTGAGGTACCATACTAACCTTCTTGTGCTGTATTTTATGTTCTCCTTTTGATCTAACAGTCTCATCCTTTACCTCCACTTTGGTAGTTATCTGTCAAGACCCAGAGGCTCGAGGAATTGGCTATTAAACAGTCCAGGCAATTAATACCAGTGACGCCTTCTATGACTAAAGCTATGGTAATTAGAGCTAATGCAATTGTTGGATCTTTGTTGTTAGATCTTTTTCTACTTCCATATATTTATTTGGTGTTTGATTAAAAAATGTAAAGGTTCATACTTAAAAACATAAGAGAACTGAGAATCATCTGCACGGTACATAGACAACTTGTGCCAATCTCTGATTTCAGCTGTGGGACTAATACTCTCTTCGAAGCTACTATTGTGTCATATTATTTGGCACTTGAGATGTATATAAAACAAAAGTCATTTTTGGGTTAAATTATATTGAAAACTATGTGACAAAGATACTATAAGTTTTGACATTTTTTTGCACCTGCTGTTGTTGGCTGGTGACTGGTGATTTAAATTTTTGACATTTCACGGGCTGTACAATTCTTTGTGGAAGTTTGTTATTCAAGTGTTCTATCTCTTCAACCTACTCATTGACTCAAGAACAGTGTTTATATGAGATAGCGGAAGTCAAAACATTTGTTACAGGTTTCAGAGTCATTTGCAATGTGCTAGATGACTAGATCATTTTCCCCCTTCTATTGGATGAGAAACTCAATTTAAGGACAATTGGAAGAACAGAATACAAGTGAGCCCCAGAACAAGAGAGAGAAGGGAGGGAGGGAGGGGGGGTGGCAGACGGCTTCTATACCATCTAAATCTAATGCGTTCTTGATTTAGGAATTGGTTATTTTTAAATCCTTCGAAGGGTTTTGTCCTTGTTTTCTTGCTTGACCCCTTTTGGAAATTTGTAAGAACTAGATGATAGGACAGAGATAACAGATTGATTTTGTATCCCATTTCATAGTGTGCATATATGTGCTTTGCTACTTTTGACACTTTGCGGACTGAATTAGTGAATTATCTTTGGTTAACCACTTTTTATCATCTCTCAAGGATGGAAAAGGCCAGTGTTAGATTAAATATGCTTGAAAGGAAGTATAAAGTTTCTATTATTAACGTTCTTCATATGAGATTGTTCTGCTGTAGCCAATATGTCACTGATGGCTAGTATTCTTTGTTTGTAAACGTGTTATATTTTTGTAGTCAAGTTTTCTGTTAACTAATTGCAAGCCCCTCTTCAGTATTTATAGTTGTAACTTGACTGAGCTTTCCTCTTCTGAAAGGTTCTCAATTGTCTTCTGTTTTGTTTTTTGAAGCTGATGTAAATTTTTGTTGAGTTTCAGTATGGTGATGCAATAAACTTGCTTAGCAGTATAGTTCTTAAAATAATTTTAGAACAAAAAAACGTATATTATTTTGTTGTGTTTTATTTAGTGGTTTCGAAATTAATTTTTTCACATCTGATCGATAATCTTTTAAAAGTTTAAATGGATTTAAATATGTATTCTTATATTTACATTCTGAAGAAATAAATGAAAATTTAAAAGCAGGCCATATCTTTACTGATAATCTTTAGCAGACTTGTCTGTAAAAACAATTTTGACAAATACATCCAGGAAGTTCTGCACACTTGTAATATGCATATAGTTAGTTTTTACGTTTTGAATAATCCCCTCTATACCATGGTAAATTTCTACAACGGAATATTGATTTTATCTTCCATTTCAGCACATTGAACATATCTAGGAATTGATCTCTCTCATTATTATATCTAACTGCTAATCTTCTGTTTTCCCCCTTAGATAATCATTAGCATTTTTTTTGTTTTTTGCTTGGCAGGTGCTTAATCCTTCGGATAAATCAAAGCCCAAATTAGCATCAAGAACTGGAGAACTTAATGTAACCATCAAGGGTGGACAACAACAGCCCTTGTCAGTTCATGCCAACCAATCTCGTGGAGGACTTGTCAAGTCTGATGCTCAAAAGAGTGCTCATGGGAAGTTTCTTGTTTTGAAACCTGTAAGAGAAAATGGTATCTCCCTTGCAGCAAAGGATGTCTCAAGTCCTACTAGTAATGCAAACAGCATGGCAGTAAATAGCCAGTTCGCTCTTGCATCTGCAGTTGCACATGCTCCTTTGAGAAGCCCAAATAATACAAATGTTTCTTCCGTGGAGCGCAAAATTGCTAGCTTAGATCTCAAATCTGGAACAACTTTGGAAAAAAGACCGTCCTTATCTCAAGTCCAGAGCCGGAATGATTTCTTTAACCTCATTAAGAAGAAAACTTCAATGAGTTCTGCTGTACTCTCAGATTCATGCTCTTCTGTTAAATCTCCTTCAATTAGCCATTCTAATGAACTAACAAGGGAAGAAACGGATATGCCTGCAAGTCCTCGTGTTATTGAAAATGGTGCTGTGGAGAATAGAAATGGAGATGGTTCTGAAGAGGTTCGTGCGTCTTGTGACACTGGTGAAAAAACTGAGAGCCACGTTGCTGCAGAATCTCTAGATGAAGAGGAGGCTGCTTTTCTTCGTTCTCTTGGATGGGATGAAAACTGTGGTGAGGACGAAGGCCTTACTGAAGAAGAAATCAATTCTTTCTACCGTGAGGTAAACTGATACTTCTAATACTTTCGCATCTCAAAATACTGTTCTTGTCTCTCTTGGCTGATGAAGTTGTAAATTTACTTCTTGACCGCAGTACATGAACTTGAAGCCATCTCTGAAAATGGGCCGATGCATTAAGCCAAAGATATTTGTGCCATCTGAATCTCATGAGGACAGCAAGGATGGAGCCGGTTCTGAATTGAGTTCATCTGACTCGGAAGCCTGAATTACTTTTTTTCTTTTTCACCCATGAGAAGTTCTAGTTCACAATTTTTAATGGCAGTGGAGTTAGTTTTTTTTTTCCTTTTTCTTTTTAATTTTTTTCCCTTTCTTTTTGTTTTCATGGTTTTAAAGAAATGCTGATGAGAGTTGGGTTGGAAGAAGAGGTGGATGTTAATTGAACACTGAACAGTGCAAATAGTGCAATAAGTTACAGTTGCCCAAATCATCCTTGCTGCCTACCTTTACAGCGGGAGTTTTTGCGGTTTTTTAAAAAGGGCAGTTGCTAAGGTTTGGCAGGCCGCCTGAAAGATGTGTATGGAAATTGCATCTTTTGGTTTATTTTGCTTTTTGATTCTGGAAGTTGCTAGAAAAAAAGGGGGGAAAAAAAAAGGTGTTTCTGCTTCTTCAAAGGAAATTGGGAAATTATGGAAAAATGAAAAAGGTTTCTATCTTCGTTCGTTCGGTATATATTGATTTGTTGTTTGGGATGTTACCTTCCTACAGTTGGGTAGTATTATATTAGACTTGTTTGACATTGAATAAAAGGATTAAATTTAGAGATTAATTGTTTACTCTAAGGGTGTTTATGGGTTGGGTTGAGTTTTGGGTATTTTTTGGACCAATCTAAAAATTTGAGTTAGTTGGGTTGGTAACTCAAAAGACTTAAATAAAGTCTTCAAAATCCAACCACATCTTTAAAATTTGAGTTGGGTGGGTTGTCGGATTATAATTTTNATGATTTTAATTATAAATTTTAAACAAGGATAACTATTATAACAATTTTAAAAGAAAATATTAAAAATTCAAAAAATTAATCCAATTTTGAATATATATATATATATATTTGCCAATCTACGATTCGATCCAGTCCAATAAAAATTGGAGAAGTTTAACCCAATTTTAGAATATAACTAATCCAATTCAACTCTTATATTTTGGATTGGGTAGTCGGGATGTTCTGAGGAGGATTGTCTAACTTTTCATCCTCAACTTTTTGACAAACTATTTGGCATATTAATCATCTTGTACGTTTGAAAACTATTTTGTAACTTAAACTTTTTAGTATTTTAGATTGTGTTTTGTAGCTATTTTGGTAACTTTATTTTTAGTTGTTTTTTTAAAATTTATGTGATATTTTACTTTTCTAAAAAATATATATTTGAATTTTTTGTCCATTTTCTTTCACGAAAACAAAGTTTTAGAAATTAAAGAAAATTAACCTTCATTTTGTTTTTCGTATTCGAAATTTAATCTATGTGGACTAATTCTATTCATTTAAAATTTGTGTCGTTCCATAAGCCGTGGCAACTTTTGAGGTCATTCTTTAAAAATGACTCAGAATCTATTTGGAAACGGATTGACACTTCTTTTTTAATTTTTATTTAAACAATCGAGTGATGAACAAGGCTTATGAGTTATGACTTTTGTGTTTTTTTTAAAGATGATTATGGCAAGTGATCATGATTGAAGTATCGGAGTCTGATTAACCAGACAATTAAAATACTTATTGAAGAGCCTTTTTTTCATTTTTAAAAATTAGTTTGCAATTTTCTTAATAATTGAACTATTAAATAAAACCGACGGTTCAAGTCATTAAATTTTGTAGGAAATGGTTACTTTATGTGATTAATTCGTCACTTTTACAGCCACTTTGTCGGCTATACCAGTTCTTGTTAAATACATCCATGTTCAAACGCTTAAAGGTCACGTTTACACGAAAAACGGGTGTAAATTAATCTCAATTTGATTTGTGGGTCTCATCAGATTACTTTAACTTTTGTTTACATGTCCATCCTTAATCGTAATTAAAAGTGGGATCTATCATACCATTCGTAATAAAATATTGTAATCTGATTGAATTTTGGAAGGTTTTCAATCCAACGTTTGAATATGCAGTGGGACCCAATATTTAGTAAAAATATTTTTTTTCTCAATTTTCGTCATTTGCCCTTTGAAATGAGGAGATACCGCTTTACAGATGAACAAGTATCATTAGCGACTTCGATAGCTTTAACAATTTTATAATCCCCTTTCTTCATTTTACCGATCTATCGGTTATTATAGTGAAGTCGATGGCAGTTAAAATACTGATGTTTTTATCGATTTTATATTGTTTGATCGGTTAGAACGTTGAATCAAAACGTTGAATTTTTAAATTTTTGTTATAACTATATTCATGCTACATTATTAATCTACCACTATAATGTTTTGTTGATAGGAAAACTTTATTGTATAACGTGGTTGTCCGATTAAGCTTCATGCATATGGCTTTACTAGTTCCTTCATACTCATGCAGTCCCACAAACCAGATATTGAAAAACAAAATAAAGAAAAAATAGCAGACGATCAAAACAGAAATATTTATTTTATTTTTAGGAAAAAAAAGTTCAATACAAAATGAGTGGATGATCATACAAAAGAGAGTTAATGGGGTCGGGTTCGCTATTCACCAAACCAAAAAAAAAAATGCAAACCCCAATACCCCAGTCCCACCACAAGAAGAAGAAGATTGTCAAATGAAACAGTAAATAATCGAAGTAAAAAGTAGAATATGTTACACTACCATGAAGATGAGCGAATAAATGATCGATAAACACTGAAAAATGGAAATCGAAAGCTAAATCGTGAGGAAGTAAAGAGTGGACTAAAACGGTCAACAGATTGTTTGAGATTAGGGTGGATGATCGTGTTCGATGTTATCAATCACACTGATTTACAACCAAAACCCATTTCGATTTATGGTCCAATTAAAATAAACCCAAATTACACCATTGTTCATCCTATGTAAACGCGACCAATCCAAACTGTTCCACTTACTGCTCAAGTAATCCTCTAAACTCTTCAAAATTATTGCTCGACTGCCTCAAGTTCCTATTAACTCAAAAGGTTTACTTGATGTCGGTCAAAACAATTAAAATAAAACCCTGGTTAATCTATTTACAAAACCAAATGAAAAGAGCATTGTAAGTGGATTGGTAACTTTTGTTTTCGAATGACAATAATTAAATTTCCAGTGAATGGGTTCTATATGACCATAGTTGTATTTTATTTTTTCTCTTGCAGCTATAACATTTTTATTTTGAAGGAATAAAGGAACAAAAACTAAAAACTTTGTAGGAAATGGATGATATGAAAATCGTCATATGATTTCTAAGGAAATAGATGATATGAACACAAAGCTGAAATGGCTGAAACATTAATTATCTGGCTCACTTATATTGAATTTCATAAAGACATATAGACACAGTTTCAGCTTAAGATTAACATGACATTTACAAGAAGTAAAAAGGCTTTTGGGTTCAGGTCAATAGACACAAACGACTCGACATTGCAGTGCACTGAAGCTCCATGCAGTTGGTAACTCTTCAGCTTCTGAGGTCTTGGTGCATAATTCTTTCCAACTTACTCCGAGTGAGAAGTCCAGTAAATCAACCCACTGCAACAAACAGTATTTCAGAAAAACAGAAAATGGGCAGAAGTCAAACTTAACATTATAAGAAACTAAAAAAAAACGCAATCCTGGACATTCATGTGCTAGTGATGAAACCCCCCAAATGATTTCCCTTTTTTCCAGGAATAATGAAACAAATAACAAATTCAGGGCATCTATTGATTCAGCATCAGATTGCTAAACAGAAAACATCCCCGCTTAAGCAAACTATGTGTTTTTTTCTTTAATAATCAAAACAACCATTTCCATTGAGGGAAAAAATAAAAATAAATAAATAAAAGAAAGAAACCAATTTTTATAAGCAAACTTCGTTTAGGGAATGATTTAAGTAGATGATAGAACACTAATAAAAAGTAGCTACATGTTTGACGGCACAAATCCAATAAAAGACAAATAGGAAAAATAAGAATTAAAGATAATAAAAAACGAGGAAGGACCATTTACCTAACCAACACAAACACAC
Source organism: Benincasa hispida (assembly GCF_009727055.1). Lineage (NCBI taxonomy): Eukaryota > Viridiplantae > Streptophyta > Magnoliopsida > Cucurbitales > Cucurbitaceae > Benincasa > Benincasa hispida. Next base: position 39,642,528 of record NC_052360.1, on the reverse strand, counting down.
ACTGCAACACTCCTGCAACTCCGGTCCACACTGATGGCCCAGTTTTTACTACTGAATCTTGTATCAAGAGTCCCACTGATGCTGCTAATGAAACGAATGATACCACATAAGCGAAGAAGAGCCAAAGCTTTAACCTGTTGTCAAGGAAAATGATAGTACTGTTAATTACAGCAATCCACTAGCACCACATTGACACAAACATCAAATTCTCAATGTTATCCGAGGATTCATATATTTTCCATTTGCTTATTAGGTCCACAACTTGATATTTTCAGAGGGTTATTTTCATGATATTCCAAGTAGAAATTACCAAATAACTAGCATATCAATTCATCATGTCCCAACATGAACCAAAATTGCAGTCTAGTACGAAACTGAGGGGCATATCAAACAAGTAAAAATCAGAAAAATGAACTACAACTCACACCTTCAATAAGCAGATATCCAGAACATCTACTACTGCCCTGTCAGCACAGCAGGAAACTCTGTCTACTCGTTTTAAAACTAAGTGAAGTACAACAATTGAAGGGGCTTGAGACTGGTTGGAGAAGTTCCCTCATCCAGAGCTTCGATAGTTATAGAATATTAAAATCACTTCTGATCACTTTCCCATCGCTATGGTGATGAACAAATTTTCTTGGGGACCAATGCCACTTCGTTTTGAAAATGTGGTTGAGTGATAAAAGCTTCATGAAATTCTTTGATTGTGAATGGAAGAAATTAAATCTTCAAGGCTGGTCAGGTTGTGTTTCTGCAGAAGTTGAAGAGGATAAAACCATTGGTGAAAAGCTGGAATAAGAAGAAATTTGGCATTATTGGCATCCCAAAAGTGGAAATTCTCGAAGCCCATAGGGGGTGTTTGGCCCAATGAGTCGGGGGAGTGTGGAGGTGTGAATTCTACTACTTGATTGGCCAAGAAGTTTGTGACCCCACGACTAAAAAGAATCAATTTTATGCCTTATTAACTCCTTACACTACGGATCCAAAAGTTCACAACTCCTTGGAGTTCTTGCCCCATACACTCCATTAGTTCTTTGGATGCTGCTGAGCAAAAAAAGTGGGCTCTCTGACCATGAGGTTAGAGAAAAAGCTACTCATTTTTTTGGAAGTGGTCACCGACTTAGTACTACTCTCGCCTAAGCACACTTAATTGCAGAGTTCTGATGAGATCCGATACATTAGTGCTGATCACACCAGAGAAGGAGCTACTCTTAAAGTTCTTCCATAATTATGCTAAAGCTAGAAGAAAGAAGAGCCTTGTAAGAGAAATCCAAAAGGATTTAGGAGAAAGTATTTTGAATGAGAATTAGATTGTAAACGAGTTTGTTTTTCTTTACGAATTTATGCACAGACTAGTGGCAACCTGTTATTCCCCCAACATTGAGTGGCAACCCATTGATACTCCTAGTAAGGCAATGTTGGAAGAACCATTTTCTGAGAAAGAGAACAAAGGAGTTCTTAATGACTTAAGCTCCAATAGAGCTCCTCATCAAGATGGTTATACTGGAGAATTTCTGAAAAAGGTTTGGAACATCGTTTAAGGTGATATTCTTAAAGTGTTCCATGACTTTTTCAAAAGTAGCATTGTGAAATGTTGCACCAACAAAACCTATATTTGTCTTTGTTCTTAGGAAAGCTCGTGTCTCTAAAGTAATTGACCAAGTGATTTGACTTGTTTTTATTTTGAAATGTTGCACCAACAAAAACTATATTCGTCTTGTTCTTAAGAAAGCTCGTGTCTCTAAAGAGTAATTGACTTCAGATCTATCAATTTGATCACTCTTCTGCATAAGCTTATTGTTAAAAAAATGCTTGCTAAGAGACTTTAAAAAATGCTTCATCAAACTATCAACTGCAACCAATCAGCTTTTATCTTGGGTAGGCAAATTCTTGACCCAATTTTGATTGCTAATGATCTCATCGATGACTTTGTTTGTTAGCAAGGAAGGGTGGGTGCTCAAGCTCGATTTTGAGAAGGCCTATGGCATGGACTGGAAATTTCTCCTTGAGGTGCTTCACCGTAAAGGGTTTCGAGCTTGGTGTTTTGGTCGAATCAAGGCTTGCATCACCAATACATCTTTCTCTATTTTAATTAATGGTAGACTACGGGGCAAAATCAAAGCTTCTAGAGGACTAAGGCAAAGTGATTCAATTGCTCCTTTTGTTTTGTTGCTGATGTTCTTAGTACACTGATTGATGAGGGTGTGACGGAATACTTTTTGAAGGGTTTGTCTCTCAGAGGTGGAGGGGTTCGTATGTCACATTGATGACACTTTATACTTTTCTCTGACCATGATTTCCCTATGCTTGAGAATATGAAAAACAGGATTATTCGTTTTAGGTGTTGTCAGGCTTAAAAATTAATCTCTCAAAACCTCTGTTGGTAGGTTTAAATATATGTAGTAATGAGGTTTCATCAATGGCAGAGGAGTGGGGTTGTGTTGTTGGTACTTAGTGATGCCCCTTGGTAAGTGGGCATATTTGGTTTAAGATTTAATAGATATCTAGAAATTAATAATACTTAAGAATAGATTGCCAAAGAATCAAAGATAACTATGTTTGGTTATGCATGGGAATGGAAATTAAGAATGTCTAAAATAAATTGCCTGAAAATAAAAAAATAAATGTATTTAAGGTTTTTATGAAATTATAAATTATAAAATTAATCAAACTTTAACTTCAATAAGTAGTTTTAAATAATTTGTGTTTATTAAATCAAATTATTAAAACAGTTTTAAGCAATTATATTCTAATTTAATTTACCCACTCACTCTCCAATTCTTGCTTACTATTATTTTTTATTTCCAAGTTAATTACTATCAAACTCTCAAAACTAACTTCCATGAAATCTATGTCGTCGTCGTCTGTCATGTCTACAATTTGGGTTGAAACCATAAAACCAAACAGCACTATGGACTTGGCCTTTCCCTTTTAACTCCACAACCCCCGTCAATCAATTTGCCATTCTATGTCTCTCTCAGCTATTCTGTTAATATCAATTTGGTCATGTCATACATTGAAGATATGGATGGACCCAAGTTGGTTTGCCGACTTCCCTTTTCCATGATAAATCAAAACCCACATTTGGCCAACTTTCCATTTTTCCTTAGTAAAAGAATATACGCCTATCATGCCGTGATTTTAGTCGATGCAGTGACAAACAAAAATAGGAAGGGTTTCAGAATTTGGGAATTTTGGTGAGCCAAATAGGAAAGGATTTTTGAAGTATATACAATCCATGTTTTCTTTTTAAAATCAAATTACCCATCTAGAATCCTTTCTAGACCGACCCAAATCTCCCAAAACCAAAGGAAAATCAAGTATCATGAGATTTTCTTCCAAATTTATTCTCAATGGACTCAAATCTCCCAACATAAAAATAAATCAAAACCATGATAATATCAGAAGATTTTTAAATTTGTTTTTAACTGACCAACATCTCCCAAAAATACAAATACAAATAAAAATAAAAATCAAATCGTAGGGAAAAAAATCAAATCCATAAATCAATAGTATCATATATTCTTTCAAATACAACCCATAAAAATCCCCAACAAAATGAAAATTCGCAGCAGACTCTTTAGAATTCCTACAGACACCTAAAGAAAAGGCTTGTTTCAGGGGTATAAGTGATGAAACATTTTCCCATGTAAATAAACAAACTCTTCAACCAAACAGTGGTTACAAAGCCTCTAATGCCCAAGCAGCCCCCCCACAAACCTTCAGCCAAACAAGCCCTAAGAAGCTTACCCCCCTTTGGCAAACTGTTACTGACAAAAAAGAAAGGAAGTTGGATCGATGGAAGAGCCTGAGGAGGAGGTCGTGCGAGGGGTTTGATAGAGTTTTTGGACGGCTGAGAAGGGTGTGAAAAAAATGCTCAGGTGTGAAGAATATGGAGAGAACTGCTGAGGCTTTCTTGGAGAGAACTGCTCAACTCTCTCAAATGTGCTGAGATTTTTCTTATGCTCATGGTTATCTTTTATATTGTAGCTCGATCTTCTTTCCCTTGTAATTGTTTCAACTACCTTGGATATTTATGTGAAAGTAAATATATAAGCTATGGGTAGTATTGGAAAAGAAGTGAAGAAAAGACACACACAGATTTATTTAGAAACCCTAGATCAGGGAGAAAAACCACAATAGGAGAATTTTTATTCTTTTAATTTTTGTGATACACAGTACTCAATACAGGACAGGTATAAATAACCAAACAAAGAAAAACCCTAGACAGTAGATACTGAGAAAAAGACTAAAACGCCCTTAGGGCTAAAACACCATTTCAACACTCCCCTTAAGTTGGGGCATAAATATCAATGAGGCCCAACTTGCTAATACAAGTGTCAAACATCTGTCTAGGTAAGCTCTTAGTCAGAACATCCGTAATCTGTTGACTGGATGGAACATAGGGAACACAAATACTCCCATTGTCAAGTTTCTCTTTTATGAAATGTCGGTCAATCTCAACATGTTTGGTTTTGTCATGCTGAACAGGGTTATTGGCAATATTAATGGCAGCCTTGTTGTCACAGTAGAGTCTCATCGGGTCATGACTCTCTTGATGAAGATCTACTAATACCTTCTTCAATCAAATTTCCTCACAGATACCTAAGCACATAGCTCTGTATTCAGCTTCGGCACTACTTCTAGCCATGACACCCTGTTTCTTACTCCTCCATGTAACGAGGTTTCCCCACACTAAAGTACAATACCCCGAGGTTGACTTCCAGTCAGTAGAAAAACCGGCCCAGTCCGAGTCAGTGTAGGCTTCTATACATCTTCTATCATTTTTCCTTAACATCAAGCCCTTCCCAGGTGTTGACTTTAGATATCTCATAATCCGGTTAACAACTTCCATGTGTCTCTCATACGGGGCTTGCATAAACTGGCTTACCAAACTCACCGCATATGGAATATCAGGTCTGGTATGCGAGAGATATATCAGCTTCCCTACAAGACGTTGATATCTCTCCTTGTTCACTGGTACGTCGTCTACTAAGTTTACCAGACTTTTGTTGACCTCAACTGGAGTATCTGCAGGTTTACATCCAGTCATCCCAGTCTCTTGTAGAAGGTCTAACATATATTTTCTCTAAGACACTGAGATCCCTTCCTTTGACCTTGCTACCTCCATGCCTAGGAAGTACCTTAAGGAACTAAGATCTTTAATTTCAAACTCCTCTGCCATTTTCTATTTCAGCTTGTCAATTTCTACAAAATCATTCCCTGACAGAATAATATCGTCAACGTATACGATTAACACAACTACTTTTCCTGATGCTGACTTCTTAGTGAACAGGGTGTGATCTAAGTGACCTTGAATGTACCCCTGGGTTTTGACAAAGGTAGTAAATCTATCGAACCAGACTCTAGGGGACTGTTTCAGACCATACAAAGACTTCTTTAGCTTGCACACCTGACTCCCAAACTGTGCTTCAAACCCTGGAGGAGGGGTCATATAAACCTCTTCTTCCAACTCACCATTTAGAAACGCATTCTTTACATCTAACTAATATAGAGGCCAGTCTAGGTTTACAGCAATAGAGAGAAGAACCGGAATAGTGTTGAGTTTTGCCACTGGCGAGAAAGTTTCTGAGTAGTCCACCCCATATGTTTGAGTGAACCCTTTCGCGACTAATCTGGCCTTATATCTGTCGAGAGTCCCATCAGATTTGTACTTGACTGTGAACACCCATTTGCACCCGACGGTTTTGTGACCTTTAGGAAGAACAACTAGATCCCATGTTTTATTGGTTTTGAGTGCCCACATTTTTTCCATTACTGCAGCTCGCCATTCAGGAATTTCCAGAGCCTTGTACACATTTCCCGGGATAGTCACAGTGTCCAAGCTAGTGGTAAAAGCCTTGAATCTTGTTGACAAGCTACTGTAAGATAAAAAGCTTTTCATAGAGTACTTGATGCAGGACCTTGTTCCCTTTCGCTGGGCAATTGGTAAGTCTAGGGTGGCATCAATTTCACTAGTCTTGTTACCTTTTTCCTCTGTATTCATCTGCTGCATTTTTTCAGTCTCCTGAACATCATCTGGAGGAAATTCATTGTTCTCATCCTCCCTAATTTTGTCAAGAGATGCTACATCATCAGTGTTCACTGTACTACTTTCAACAGAGTTATTATTATCAAGAATATGGTTACCATGAGTTGTCTCTGGTTCCGACTCTTGAACACTTTCCCGTGGAGCAACAGGGGAAACTATTTCCTTTCATAGATTCTTCCGATAGTAGGTTATCCAAGGAACTTGTTTTGTAGGAAGGACAGGATTGTCCGGAATGGGAGGGCCAGGATTAGTGTCAGGAATTGGTTCAAGAAACAAGTCTACAGGAATGGAATAGGTGGATGACGTGTTAGTCTCTTCACTCGAAGTCTCCCCCTGAAGAGGACTAACAAGAAAAAAAAGGTTTGTCTTCTTGAAAGGTAGCATCCATGGTGACAAAGTACTTTCGAGAAGATGGTTGATAACATTTATAGCCCCGTTGATGGAGCGGATACCCAACAAAGACACATTTTTGAGCCCTAGGAGCGAATTTACTATGGGAACTATGATTATGAACAAACACCGTACATCCAAACACCCGAAGAGGAAAATCTGGGAAAAGTCGGGTAGAAGAGAAGAATTCTTTGAAATGGGCTAAGGAGTTTGGAACATGAGGACACGGGAAGGCATTCGATTAATGAGATGGGTTGCAGTGAGTACAGCATCGCCCCATAGGTGCGAGGGTATGGATGCAAGAATCATGAGAGCCCGAGCAACCTCAATAAAGTGACGGTTTTTCCGTTCGGCCACCCCATTTTGTTGTGGGGTATAGGCATAGGAGTTCTGGTGGATGATACCTTTAGAATTTAAAAACTCACGAAAGGACTGATTAACAAACTCACGGCCATTGCCACTCCAAAGGATAGCAATTTTGGTATTGAACTGGGTTTCGACCGTGGTGTAGAATTGCTGAAAGACTGGAGTCACTTCAGATTTATCCGTAAGAAGCAACACCCATGTAAGACGCGTGTGATCATCTATGAAGGTGACAAACCACCATTTACCCGACACGGTTGTGATATTTGATGGGCCCCACACATCACTATGTATCAGGTGGAAAGGTTGGGACGGTTTATAAGGCTAGGAAGTAAAAGACACCCGAGGTTGTTTTGCATGAATACAAACATCGCAAGATAAAGATGAAATATTAACATTACGAAATAAATGGGGAAATAAATACTTCATATAATGAAAATTCGGATGTCCAAGATGAAAATGCCATAACAGGAAATCAGTTTCAGAAATAGTAAGGGAAGAGAGTAAACAAGTGCTAGATAAACTCCTAGATGAAGCATCCTCCGAGAGGAAGTAAAGCCCCTACTGTGCCGGGCAGTGCCAATCGTCTTCCCCGAGCTCAGGTCCAGAAACAAAACATTATCCGGTGAGAAAACGACATTACAATTCAGGTCTCTGGTTATTTTACTGACAGATAGCAGATTATAAGATATCTTCGGCACATGCAGGACATTCTGTAAAATCAACCCTTGAATAGGAGATAAGTGATCTTTCCCAGCAACGGAAGCAAAGGACCCATCTGCAATTCGTATTCTCTCGTTTCCCGCACTTGGATCATACGAGAGGAATTGATCAAATGATCCAGTTAGGTGGTTTGTTGCTCCTGAGTCAAGGATCCACGATTCATCCCCTTTGACCAAGAAGCTAAAGGACTGAGAAGTACCTGATTGAGCAACATTGCTGGTTCCAACCATGCTGGACTCTACCTGGTTGGTGGCTGATGATGTACCATCCCCTGTTTCACTGACAAAGGCCCGACCGGTTTTTGATTTATCATTCGCAGACCGTCGCTTGCCATTCGGTGGGCGACTGTGTAACTTCCAGCATTGATCTTTGGTGTGCCATGGTTTCTTACAGTGCTCACAGATGGGTGGGGATTTTCCGTTTTGTTTGTCGCTCTCTGGTCCCGAAGATTTGGTTCCAAACGCAGCAGAATCTAAGTGGTTGTTGCTAGAGCCATTCATAGCTCTAGTTATGTCCTCTTCTAATCTGACCTCTAAGCATACTTCCATTAGAGACAGTATTGGTCTCTGTCCCAAAATCCGACTTCGGACACCATCAAATTTAGAGTTTAAGCCAGCTAGAAAATCATACACCCGATCTGCCTCCTCAATCTTTGAGTACTGAACTCCGTCAACAGGACAATTCCACACGACCTCGCGGCACAAGTCCATTTCTTGCCATAACAGGGACAATCTATTGAAATAAGACGTTACGTCAAGAGTCCCTTGTTTGCACTCATGAATATGTTTCCTCAAGGTATAAAGACGTGAGGCATTTTGCCTCTGTGAATAGAGCTTCTGGACAGCTTCCCAAATATCCCAAGCGGAGGCTGAGTACAGAAGTGGCTTTCCGATTTGGGGTTTCATGCTGTTTATCAGAATTGAGCAAAAGAGAGAGTCCTCTCCTTTCCATATACGTTCCTGGGGATCACCGGGGTTTGGTTTTGGTATTTCTCCAGTTAGATACCCAAACTTGTGACGTCCCTCAAGGACCATTCTTACCGATTGAGAATCCAGAAAAGTAATTCTCACCGTTAAGTTTCTCACTATAGACATTCCTGCAGAGTTCCCCACAAAACTAGACATAATTTGCAACAGGTAAGTTAGAGTAAGCATTTACCGGTGTTTCTGAGCATAAAGAGAAGTCTGAATGTGGATGAAAACCAGTTGTAGGATTTGTCGTGGATCTAAGGGCCGATATTTGTTGTTGTAAGTTGGCCAACTGCTTTCAAACCAACGGTTCCACTAGAATATGCCATAGGTTGGTTTTGCCCATAAATCCCTGGAAAAGTACTTCATTTTGGCTCGAGGACGGACCAAAAGAAGGGCTGGGAATTGACTAACCATACTAGTTCGGCTAGATCGGATTCGGTTGAACCGGTTGGTTCAGCTGGGCCGGCTGGACCGGCTAAGTAACTTAGGTCTCCACGAGCGATCTAGAACATACGCTAGGGCTAGCTGCTGACTTGAAAACGGAGGCTAGAGATCGCCTGTATACCGCCATGCACAGGCGGTGGTGTCGGCCTGAGCAAAATATCCGAGGGTGAAGGGTTTCCATGCATCGGGGGTTCTAGGCAAGATCTGGTGGGTGCCGATAGGGTCCTGAGGAGTTTTGTTGGAGGTTGGATCTGGTCTGGCAGATGGACGCGACGTACGTTCGTGAGGCAGATGGGTTTGAAGTAGAAAATCCATAAGGTTGTCAAATTCCAGATGGGTCACTCGAATCTGAGGCAGAAAATCCAGATGAGCTTGGATCTGTGTGGCCGATCTGGTCTGAGAGTTCCGATGGTCGGGTCTGCAACGGTAGTCGACTGGTTATAAATTGGAGGATCAGGTCGGGTCTGGCTGGAGGTTGGATCAGATATATGAGATTTTAGGAGTTGAGGCATAGCGGCGTGAAAATAATGCTCACGGGCTTCTCTATGTTCAAGGCAACTTCAGCGTTCATGGATCCCTTTGTTCCAATGGAGGTTTCTGTTGGAGTCTCTGGTTTGTTCTCATCAATGACGGCCAGGGCTTCGTCGCCATGCTCTGATACCATATTGGAAAAGAAGACAAGAAAAGAAACACAGATTTACGTGAAAATCCTAGATCAGGGAGAAAAACCACAATAGGAGAATTTTTATTCTTTTATTTTTCCTGATACACAGTACTCAATACAGGACAGGTATAAATAACCAAACAGAGAGAAACCCTAGACAGTAGATATTGAGAAAAAGACTAAAACGCCCTTAGGGCTAAAACACCATTTCAACAGGTAGTTTGCCCTGTTCTCTTGAAATTGTTTGCTTGTTGGGTTTACTGTGTGCAAGTGAGGAGAAACCTAACATTACGTTGGCTAAATCGGTTATCTAAGAAGCACAGATACAAATACAAGATACGAATAAAACACGATACCGACAAGGACAAGTTTATTAAAACATACATTTTTTAAAATATATATCATTTTTAAACCAAAGTTCATTCATTTCTATGCTTAAGAAATTAGTTTGATGTATTTCGCTCTCAAATTTTATTATTTTTGTCAAAGTGTTTGACACATGTCTACAAAATGGTCCTATTTTGAATTTGTACAACTAGTGTCTAACACATGTATTGCACTAACAAGTGTCTAATACGTGTCCAACAAGCATCAAAGTGTCCAAGTGTCTGAAAAGTATCGGATATGGACACGCTAGCCAAACTAAAGTGGTCATGCTTCTTAGTTGGTTATTGCAAGCATCTCCTTATACTACTACTTGATTTTCTCTTGCCCTACTCGTGTGCTTGATACGTTGAAGAAGTTGGTTAGGAATTTCTTTTGGAAAGGTAGCAAGGAGCTCAGTGTTGTCAATCTTGTTAGGTGGGAGACTATTTCCCTTACAACTAATATGGAGGGTTGGGCATCAGTGACTTTGCCACTAAAAATTGTGCTCTTATAGCTAAATGAGGTTAGAGATTTCTTACTGAGAATGATGCTATATGGAGGTCAGTGAATGCTTATAAATACAAGTGGAATAGAGTTATTGGTGAACTTTTATGAAAGGATCTCATTTGTTTAAAGGCCTTTGACCCTGGATCATGAGAAACATCCTCACTTCAGAGGAATGGTATAGAGTTAGAGCAGTTTGTGGAGAGTTCTGGAAGGACAAATGGTTGGGTTGACTCGCCCCTTTGTTTGGAATTTCCTAGGCTTTTCAGACTAAACTTGTGATTGTCAATGGTTCTTTGGTTTGTCAGTGCTGGTTTGATTCTCTTCATGCGTGGGATTTAAAGTTTAGAATCAATTCCAGTGATGTTGAATTTGAAGATTGGGTTGCTCTTTTGAACAAGTTCTAGATCTTTAGACTGAATAACAGGGAGGGCATGTTATGTGGTTGCTAGAAAATGATAGTTCAATGTGAAACAAAAAGCTTTGGGAAAACTAAAACCTAATTGTATTTGGAATTTCATCCTAAGAAAGTGACGTAGTAGGATAAGTTAGGGTATTATGGTCAAATCCTTGAGAGTAGTTTCCATGATTGATTATAGAATTAGGATTAATTTCCTTGGTTTATTAGTATTAGGATTACTTTCTTTGACTAATTAGGATTAGGATTAGTTTCTTTAATTAATTAGAATTAGGATTAGTTTGCTTTCCAATTCTTTAAAAATAGAGAGATTGCCTTCTTGTATTGATAATTTTCAATTCATAATAAAAACTTTGATTTCGTTATTGGAGATTTCTCTTCTTTTAGCTCCTAGGCTACATCAATTTGGTATCAGAGCAGCCGTCTGGGCCAACGTTGACTGCCGCCGGTGGAAAACCAGGAAACTCTTGGCGACACCAATCACAATAGGAAGCTTCGTGAGTTGTGCTCGTTGTTGAACAGTCCACATCTATATAGGGGGAACCATCTAAATTTTAGAAAAGAAGATACCGAGATTTTTTTTCAAGATTTTGCAAAAATGGACTATTACCAATCAAGGAAGACAACAAAGAAAAAATGTAACAGTTGGTACAGGCAAGAAAGTCAAATTTTCTCCCAAAAACAATGTTGAAATTCTGATTCAAGTGATTCAGAAGAAGAATTCCAACATAATAATTTTGCCCGTGCTCAATTTTCTTAAAGAACCTATCATTCCACATTTGAAATTTAATTATAGTGATTCTAGCGATTCCGATGAAGATTCAATTGCAGTTTGGAACGAAATAACAAGACGACATTATCAACAAAGAACCCGACAATCAAATCAAGCCGGTTTCTCGAGAAATCAACGTAAGAATTAGGAGTTAGATGATTCAGAAAATTATTCAGAGTGTGAAAGAAATTATTATCACCAACATCAAAGAACACCCATGAATCATTCCAACACAAATTTGGAGGTCGAAACATTTTCAAGAAAACATAAATATTCAAATAAATACGTCTATCAAGAGGACTTTTGAAAGAGTGAATGAAATTCGGGTTTTGGAAAAAATTCAAGAAATGCATAATTATAATCTTCAAGATTTTTCAAGAAACCATCAAGAATCATATTTAGTCACTCAAGAAGAACAAGAACTCATCCTAATGGGTTGTGAAATTGTGCAAAAAATGAACAAAGTAGAAGAAAAGAAAAAATCAATTAAAGATGAGATGAATAAGAAAGGTAGAAAGATCAAAGAGGAAATTGCATTGGAAGAAGAAAAAAACGATGGGACTAACACAGAGGTTGCTCACTTCGAACCGGATGATGAAGAACTATTAATCGATGAAATCAATGAAGAAGGTGTTGAAGAAGATGAAACCACTATAAAGAATGTGTCCATTTGGTCAGATCAATTAACTGAGCCACACAACCAACCACAGTTACCTTTACCGTAAGAGAAAAGAACAGAAATTAGCCTTGACCACCAAGAAAAACAACAAGAGAATCAACAACACCTATTATATGCAAAAAAAATGTCCAAGATTTATCAAGAATTGTTCAAGAACAACCAAGATCAAGGTTATATCAAAGGAAATACTAGGAGGATATGAATCCTTTAAGTGTGGAAGAAAATAATACTCATGGGCAACCTAATTCGAAGAAAATTGAAAATCTTTTTCCTCAATTCCTTGAGGAGTCTGCATATATTTTAACAAAAAAGGAGTTTTTGAACAACTTAATTCTTGGATTCATTGATGATAGTATGGATGGAAATAATTTTCTCTTTCAAAAATAAAATATTTGATATATTGGCGTGGCTCGTGAAAAATGGTTGTTATTGGTGTCTGGTGTTCAAAGATGTGTACGTTCGAGTGGCTTATCTTCATTTTCGTTTTAAAACTCGATGATGAGTTTTTTTTGGAGGGATAGAATGATGTAGTAGGATTAGGATAAGTTAGGGTATTATGGTCAAATCCTTGATTGATTAGGATTGGGATTAGTTTCCATGATTGATTAGAATTAGAATTAGATTCCTTGGTTCACTAGGATTAGGATTAGTTTCTTTGACTAATTAGGATTAGGATTAGTTTCTTTGACTAATTAAGATTAGGATTAGTTTCTTTAATTAATTAGAATTAGGATTAGTTTACTTTCCAATTCTCTATAAATAAAGAGATTGTCTTCTTGTATTGGCAACTTTCAATTCATAATAAAAACTTTGATTTTATTATTGGAGATTTCTCTTCTTTTATCTCCTAGGCTACATCAGAAAGTTAAAGTTTTCTTGTGGGTCTTTTCTTTTGAAAGGATAAACACCTTTTGTAGAATCCAGAGTCCTTCGAAATTATGCACTCTCTTCTAATTGGCGTGTTCTTTGTAAAAAGGTGAGGAATCTTTGATGCACCTTTTTTCCTTGTCCCTTTGCTGCTAGTTGTTGGGGGAGACTATTTAGCTTGTCCAAAATGCAGGGATGTCCAGTTAGTTGAAGGTCCTCAATTGAACACTCAAGCGAAAATCCTTTGGTCCAATGGGATCTTCGCCCTCCTTTGGAGGTTGTGGTTTAAAAAAAAACTTCATAATCTTTCGTGATCAAAAAATTAACAGTAACCTTTTTGGAAATTGGTTACTCTTTTTGCTTCTGCTTGGTCCTCTACTTCTAGATTCTTTTGTATTTATAGCCTAACCCAAATTTATACCGATGGGGCTCCTTTTTTTGTAAGTTGTTCTAGGGNCTCCTTTTTTTGTAAGTTGTTCTAGGGGATACCTCATCCCTCCATCTTTTTGTATCTTTCTCTTTGATAATGAAAGTTATGTTTCTTAATTTTTTTTTTTTTTTAAAAAAAAACACTTTGATATGGCAGCTAATCGTTCATGGGTGGTAAACCATATGGACCAATCTATAATTTGAATGTCATTACCTTGCTCTGTTTTGATATTTTCTTAATTTGTCAATTGGTATGAGCATAATTAATCTCACCATTCATTGGTTAATTCTCGGACAAGTTTGGTAGCACATCCATTAATCAATAGGCCCTCAATATGGATTTGATTTCTACAATTACCACTTCAAGAGCTCCATTTTTAAGAGGGTGTTGATGGAGTTCCAAGAAGCCAGATTTCAGCTTGCAAGTCATTACTAATTTTATTCTCAAACAAATATCACAACTACTCAAGGTCTGGCGAAATGGTCTTCAATGCATCTTACCTTACCAAATTGCCTGATAATTTTAAAGCCCCTTTTGCAAATTATATTAGGAATTTCATGATCCCTATGGAAGTGAATCATCTTTGGTCTCTCTTCTACGGAAGTTTCAATCTCAATACCACATACACATTACAGTTCCCACTTTGGACTTTGTCCTCCTCAGTTTATTGTCTTAGCAAGAAGACCGAGGAATCTCATATGTTCCTTGTTCCTTTGCCTGTATCGACCGTTTTTATTTTTTGCTAGAATTTGTGTTATCAGTTCATCTCCCTAGACTAGAAGACCTATGTTTGGCAAAAAAATTTGTGGGCATGGCTTTTATAGGCAAGGAAAAGATTCTGTGCAGTTATTCTCTTTTTTGCCTTATATGAAGACAGACATGCCAAGGATTTGATAAGTCGGCTTTGCAAGATAACTTTAATATAGTATACGGCATACTACTATTACTGCCTCCTGGCAGTGATCAAACCGCCAAAAAAAAAATTATAATTCTAGCATTTTCATGATTCTAGTCCAATGAGGATCTACTTTTGTAGTTTAGTGAGTGAAGCTTCATCTTCCCCAGTCCCTAGATTGTTTTAATACAACCCCATTTGGTCTCTTGTCTCGCCGAATGCATCTTAATCCAGAGATAGCAAACCTATAAAATATGATGATTGAGAGGAATGATGCATACTAAAAAAATATTTTCCAAATTAATGAAAATTTTAGTTGCATATAAAAGCAAGATGAATAATGACTCGTATAGCTTAAATCTTGAGCATCACAACCTCTAACACACCACTTTCAATGGTTGTCAGACCTCTGCTAATGTTTTCCATCACTTGAACCATTCTATCAAGAAGTTGCGTTCTGTGTTTTAATTTCTAATAATCTCAGCACATGAATGCTATTTGTCTTCTTTCAATGCTCCCCTCACTAGACACGTACTTACACATCCTAAAAACTTCACTCTTATCCCTTAGTTCCTTCTCTTCGCTGCCCTCTTAATTGGAGCGATGTTGAAAACGGGTATAAAAGAATTGATTAATATGATGTCCAATCGATAATCAGTACAGTATAAATGGGGCTTGCAAGACAAAAAAAAATGTATAGAAGTCTCAGTGAAGAAATTGCATCTCCAAATTGATCTTACATCAAACACGGCCAACCTTGTGCTGCCTGTTTGATTTTTCACCTTATCTAAACTTGTAATGGACGAGTAACAAAGAATTCAATCGTTTGGTTGCACTGATTTCAAGTTCCTGATGAGTGCCCCAACCAAGCCCCAGAGTTAGCACCCAACTTCCATTGCAAACACGCAAGGTTTGAATCGAACTGTATTCCATGTTCTAAACTGAAAATTAAGAATTAAGACCCAGATGCAAGCTACGAGTTCATAAGATTCTAACACATTCAGGGAGAATAATCCTAGCAAGGTACTAAATCACATTCCACATAACCTTGTCGAGAAGAACTCTGTGACATTGCTTTCAATCGAAACGAATGCTTAGGCAGAGAGGGCCGCGACATGAATAGTGACAGATTTAAACAATAGAAGATGCAGAAAGCAACGACAAGAGAGAGAAAGAGAGATAGTTAAGTAGATCATAAACTTCACCTCCATTCGCCCTCCTCGTATGGAGAATAATCGATGTCTTCTTTGCGAACGCAATTGAACATCAGAGCCGCAAAAGAAGCAAAAATACCTGCAACCCCAATACCGGAGAACCGTCAAAAACCCTAAGCGCAAATTAAACATGGCGTGGACTCGCAAAAGAATAAAGAACCTGGGAGGTAGTGGATAAAGGAGACAGCAACAGAACTGCAGACAACGGCGTCAACCCAGAACCACCATCCGGCGCCGAACACAGCTCCGGCGACGCCTGGCCCGAAAATTGACCACAGCTCCGCCAAATCCATTTGGGGGTTCTTTCTTTTGCCTTCTCCTTACGCAAGTAGTCCGAAACGGGTCGATTTAGAGAGGCTAGTGTGATGTGAACTGAATGATCGCACACCTCACGGGCTCACACCAACGTTCAAACTCCCATCTACCTTCCCGTGAAGCTGTGTCTCATATTCGGGGAAATATATCATTGCCAAATGTTGGAAATTTTCTTTTTTGGATTAATTACAAGTTTCCTCAAATTTCAAACGTATATTTAAAAGATCTTTAATATTTACAATTTTGTGTTTTATAAACCATTAAACTTAAAAGACTATATATAAAAGATTTTCCAAAAATTTTTATTTTAAAAAAACTGGCTTTACAAAATTTTAAATTTCGTGTCTTTTCAGAGTGGCGTGAGATTTTAGGCTAGATATTTATTATAAATAAAATTTAAGACAAACATTTTAAGATTTCTATATAGTAATTATCAAATGAGAACTTCATAGAAAAAAGGGGGTTTTATCAAAATTGATGAAAATTACATGTATTGCAGGGTATCTTAGTGGTTTATTGTTCAATCCTTCACAATTTATTAATTTGTTATGGAAAAGTTTTAATGTTGTTATAAATTTGTTTCACCAAAATTCAAACTATAATTATTATGGATAAAATTTTAAATTTGAAGATAAAAATATTATCTCTTCTTCTAAAAAAATAAATTTATGATTCTCAAAAGTTCATTTTGACGTGATCCAACGTTTCATCAATAAATAACTATAATAACAATTTCTAAATTCTATTTTATTCGAAAAACTTTAATCTCTTTTGTCAAAAAAAAAATCATCTTTGGAACATTCTAGAAATGAAGTTTGGATCAAAGAAAAACCAAATATTTCATATTCTATATAATTTTGTGAAGTGGTTTGTATAATTTCTATTAAATGTGAGCACGAATTAGAAAATAAATTACTAATAATGAAAAGTATACAAGATTTGTTTTCGTTATTGTGCTTGTTGGAAAGGTCTAAAATTAGAAAGAAGAAAATTTAAAACAAAAAAAAGGTAAAATAAATTACTATTTCTGGAAAAAAAAATATACAAAATTTTGTTTCTCGTTATTCTGGTTGTCTTAAGTCCAGAATTGATAAAGGGGTAAAAAAAAGGTACAAACATAGTTGTATAATTTCTATTAAAGGGGCTTAGACTGGATTATGAGAGATAGTCTCGGTCACCATAATTGGGGGAATGAAGTTTTTGGAAGCTAAAGTGGTGATCAAAGGTTTGAAAGAGTTTGATCGTCTATGACATGGGCAGAATATTTTGCTTGACTGGTTCTTTGGAAGCCTTTAAAGGGTTGAACCTTTAGGGGACATTTGGTGTGCAAGTTTTAAATCTTAAGCCTAGAAATATTAAGTCCGTAGGTTAAGTTGAGAGGTTTAGGTAACTTGAGTTTGAAAACTGTGTTTAGAGTTGATTTTGGAAGCATGGGATTAAGAAGCTTATGTTTGGAGTGATCTTGAATTTTGTGAAATGTTTTCTTTTGTATTTAATTAGTGGTTAGATTTTTTATTAGTTTAAATTCGCTGTCTGTTATGAAAATTGAGGAGCACAACGAGAATATGGATATGAAAAATATGGTATAATAATATTTTTATATAATAATAATAATAAATAAATAAATAAAAACTAAAATTATAAAATAACTAAAACATAAAATAACCAAAATCATGGAATTGGATAATATGGAAATTGGTGGAAGTGGAATTCTCACCAATGTAGGTGTGTTTTTAAGATCCACCAAATATCACTATTTATAGGCAAGGTGACAAGTAGGATATGGACTTACATGGACACCAAACATGAATAACACCTGACACGTGGACAACATGAATGGTGACACGTGACCTTTGAGACACGAGCAATGGGCATCTATTTTATATTACAATATTCATGAATACTCCACCTTAAATGGGCATATATATATATGTATGTATGTATGAAATATGCCTCGTTGAGACCTTACTAGGAAAACCCAATGGGAAAAACCCTAGTGAAGGAAAAATGGTACATATTTCACATAATATATACTCCTAAAAAATACAATATATTTACTCCCCCTCACGAAAACATTACTTAAGATCTCTAAGTCACCTTATTCTAATATCATGCACCAATATTTCAAAAGTTACGATTAGTAATGCATTTGTAAATAAGTCTGTCAGGTTATCCTTCAAATAAATTTGTTGTACAGTGATGTCGTTATTTTCTTCAAGATCATGAGTGTAGAAAAGCTTCGGTGAAATATGTTTTGTTCTATCTCCTTTAATATATCATTCTTTTAGTTGGGCCATGCAAGTTGTATTGTTTTCACATAATATAGTTGGAAGGTTTTTATTAGAAGACAAGTCACACGTTTCACGAATGTCCAAGTCATTGAACTTAGCCATACACATATTCGACTAGCCTCATGAATTACAAAAAAAATCAGCATGATTTGAGGAAGTGGTCGTCATAGTATGTTTCACCAATCATCATGATATAGCAATTCCTCCAAATGTGATATATAACCTGTTTGAGATTTAGTTTTGTGTGGATCAGATAAATATTCAGAATCTGCATAACAAACTATATCAAAATTTGATTTATTTCAATAAAACAAACTCATATCGATTGTTTCTCGGAGACAACGAAGTATGTGCTTAATTTTGTTCCAATATCTTTTTGTAGGAGAAGTATTATATCTAGCTAATAAATTTACTGAAAATACAATATCTAATCTTATATTATCAGCAAGATACACAAGTGCACTAATTGTACTAAGATAAGGTACTTCAGGACCAAGAAGTTCTTCATTATCTCCTCAAGATCGAAATATATCTTTCTTTATATCCAATAAACGAACTTCCATTGGAATATTTAATGGACGTGCTTTGTCCATATAAAATCTTTTCGAGACTTTTCTTATATAAGTTGACTGGTGAATAAATATTTCATTTGCTAAATGCTCAATTTGCAAACCAAGGCAAAATTTTGTTTTTCCTGATATTTTTCATCTCAAATTCTTTCTTAAAATATTTCATTGCCTTTGAAAGCTTTTCGGGAGTTCCAATTATTAAAGTCATCAACATATACAACTATAATAACAAATTATGATTGTGATTTCTTTATAAAAACATACGGACATATTAGATTATTTTGATATCTTTCTTTCAATAAATATCCACTCAGGCGTCACATCCGTCCGGATTGTCTTAATCCATATAATGATCTACGCAACTTTATCGAATACCATTACCGGAAATTTGATGTATATGTTTCAGATACCTTAAATTATTTTGGAATTCTTATATAAATATCGTTATCAAAATATCCATATAAATATGCTGTGACTACATCCATAAGTTACATGTCCAGACTTTTATACACAGTCAAACAAATTAAATATCTTAATGTAATTGCATCCACCACCGGATAATACATCTCCCCAAAATCAATACCAGGTTTTTGCGAAAAACTTTGTACAACTAGTCTTGCTTTATATCTTGTGACCTCATTATTTTCATTTCTTTTCCTCACAAATACCCATTTGTATCCCACAGGTTTAACGCATTCTGGTGTTTAGACTACAAATCCAAAAACCTAACATTTTGAAAGTGAGTTTAATTCTGCCTCTATTGCTTCTTTCGACTGAAGCCAATATTTTCTATGTCGACATTCTTCAACAGATGTTAGTTCAGGATCCACATTTTCAAATATAATATCAAGAGCAACATTATACGCAAAAATGTTGTCGATAATTACATCAGTTCGATTCCATCTTTTTCCTATCATGACATAGTTTGTTAAAATCTCATTATTATCTTTAGGTATTTCACCTTCCTCACTAGTCATGTCGATGATTTCTTTATGGGTATTTACATCATCAACCAAGTATTTTTCACTATTAATTATTTTTCATTTTCGATGAATTTTTATCTTTGGAACCCACTGGTCTACCACGCTTCTGGCATGTTCCAGATTCATTAGTGACAACTTGTTGTGTTGGGATATCAATTTTTTATGGAACATTTGCAGGTGGTATATGTGACTTAGTTACTTTCGTTGCATCTATAAATGCATATGGTAATTGATTTGCTATATTTTGCAAATTAATTATTTTATGAACTTTAAGTTTACATTGATATGTATGGGGATCTAAATGAAACAATGACGATGCATTCCATGTAATTTATCTTTCCAACTTCTTAATTCCTCCCTTTAATGTTGGCAAAATTTGTCTTATTAAAATGACAAGCAATAAATTGTGCAGTAAATACATCACCCATCAGGGGCTCAAGATATTTAATAATTGATGGGGAATCATGTCTGTAACGGGATTGGATTGATGATATAAATTACTCACAATGATGCGGTACTACTTCTAGTTATGCGTTAATTATTGATGTTCATGTAGTATGTCATGCATTGTCACAAGTTTCCTTACGATGGAACCAAGTGTAATTTCACCGCAAGTTTCTCGGTGTGATCTAAGGTCGAACATGGGGAATGGTTTAGGTTATTATGGTATGTTCATGATACATGCGACCGGGTTTTTAATCTTTAAAAGTATGTTTGTACAAGTATATAAATTTCAATAAAATAAAGGAAAGCAGTAAAGATGTGATAAAAACATAAAAATACAGTAAACCTAAGCTAGATGATACAAGATATAGAATTCATGTACAAGATGTTGGGATTAAGGCTGGCTGTGAAAGTTGTGCAAAGACATGGAATGCGGCAACGAGTCTTATGAACAGAATAGAAAGAGAAATACAAATAATACAAACAACGCAAGTTCTTAATTGGATTGAAGGTACAAATACTGTTCCACTATTCTCTTGGCGTACACCTCTCAGTGATCGGCCGCGCTCCCACATGTCTATGGTGAAACAGAGACTAACATAATGAACGCAATGTTGTTTCCATGTCTGGAAGTACTACTCGTTTTAGTTAACGCATTCTTCTAACCTTCTCTCGATAGATCATAATGACACCTTCACTTCTGCTCTCACAGGTAAAGAGCTTAACGTATTTTATATCTTTAATACAGATTAATTTCTTAGTGATTCATATTGCTCATCAGGGGATTAAGAAGATATCATGGAGAAAGTGATTGATGGGTGAACGGAAATAGACAGAAAATGGTAAATGGAATCTATCAAAACATCTAATATTTCTATTAAGCGCTTGATACATGGTGTGTGAATGAAGAGATAAAGAAAACATGAAATACACAATGAAAGAGAGATAGAACAGATACAAACAAGTGCCAATGTCTTGGCACATATTTAATGGAGATCTGTTTGTCAGATAGGATGGATTTGATGGTAGGAAGAGCTTCCTTCTCAGGTTTACTCTACCGATAGCAGGGATCTTTGCACAGAGCTTCCGATCGGGTGTATGGCAGGTTGGATCTAAGATTCACCTCTCGACCTTATCTCGTCTTCTTCCTGGATTTCTTCTCTTAAACACTCAGCTCAGCCTTTTCTTTATAATCTAGAAGCACTTAGCCCAGTATCAAGTAGCATACCTTTTCTTTGAAATCAATGGGGTATTTATAGGTGCAGATCTTTGGCTCCGGCCTTGTGGTCCCCACTCATGGTTATGGTAATTTTGAAGTTGGAAGGATATTATTCCTTCTGTTATATAATTAGACCATCAATTCTGCACAACCGTTAGTTGTACATGTGTCTCAATCCTCCGCTCTTACGTTGCTCAGCTGCATCTTTCGATCATAGGTTCGCATGCGGTGGTTGTTTTTATTACCACATGCGGTTGAAGCACAGCTCTTGGATCGACTGTCGCATTGCGCCGTCATTGCTGTAATCGTCTCTTCATTGTTGATTGACGGGCGCAATGTGACAGAGATGCGTTGATTAGTCTCTCGTGAGCCTTGAGTGCAAGCGGTGACTTGGTCTCCTGCAAAACAGAGTAAAGTTCGCTTATCTTTCATCTCTTAGGTGTTAGTGGGTGTAATCGTAAACATTTATAATTATTGCAATACTAGGCTAATTTTCATACAATTGGCGCATAATTACTAACTTTGGGCCGCAATATCTAAATAAAGTGGCATAAATAACTTGTATTTCTACAAGTTATCAATATCCAACATATATTCATAACCTCCTTTGAGGACCATCTTAATGCGTTGTGGTGGAGCAATTGGAACATATACTGCACATCCAAAAATTCTCATATAGGAAATATTTGGCTCGTGACCATAAGCTCATTGTAATGGCAAGTACTTGTGATAAGCTACCGGCCTAATGCGTACAAATGATGTTGCATGCAAAATAGCATGTCCCTATACAGATGAAGGAGGCTTAGCTCTCATAAGTAATGGTCTTGCAATTAATTGCAAATGTTTTATAAATGATTCTGCTAAACCATTTTGTGTATGAACATGAGCTACATGATGTTCAACACTTATCCCAATTGACATACGATAATTATCAAAAGTTTGGGATGTAAATTCACCATCATGATTAAGACGAATGGTCTTAATTGTATAATCGGTAAATTGTGCTCTTAACTTAATTATTTGAGCCAGTAATATTGCAAATACAAGATTTCGACTTGATAATAAGCATACACGTGAGCATCATCTATTAATACCATAAAATATCTAAATGGTCCACTTGGTAGGTTAATGAGTCCACATACATCATCATGAATTCGTTCTAAAAATGCGGGTGATTCAGTCCCCACTTTAGATGGTGATGGTCTAATTATCAATTTTCCTTGAGAGCAAACATCACATGATAATTCATTAGATCGAAGAATCTTCTAGTTTTTCAATGGGTGTTCATTTGCATTTTCAATAATTCTCATTATCATTATAATTCCTGGATGACCCAATCGATCATGCCAAATTTTAAATATGTCTGGATTCATGAACTTCGGGTTCATTGTTGCATATGTTTCAATTACTCATATATGAGTATAATACAATCCATAAGATAAAGCAGACAACTCTTTTAATATACATTTTTCATTTGAGACAGTGGATATGATATACAGATATTCCACACTATTCTTACTATCAGTCTCAATATGATAACCATTACAACGTATGTATTTAAGACTTAGAAGATTTCTCTTTTATTGACTAGAGAACAATGTATTGTCAATTGTAAATTTATTCCTCTAGGCAAAATAATATTTGTTTTTTCAAAACCTATGATCAAGTTTGCAGAACCTGATATTGTATTTACTTTTGCTTTCAGCATTGTCAATTTGGAAAAGTATTTTTTATTTGTAAGTATTGTATGTGTAGTTACACTGTCTGCCAGACATAGATATTCTTTGCTCATTTTTTAAACACCCAACATATGAAAAACAATACTTAAAATATACAAAAGTTACTAAAACATGAAGATAGATAAAAGAAAACAACATATTCTCAAAGTAAAAAGAAACATTTGATGTGCCACCAACTGTGTCAATCTTCTCTTCGGGAAATTTAAAGAAGTCTGTCACATTCAAATTTGTCGTATGGAATGGGTCAAATATGTCATTATCCTGATATGTAAAATCTGCTTCCATATTTTTCTCTTTTTCCTTCAGGGAGGCTTGACAAAGGTCAACTAAGTGTTTTGACGTACGACAGGTCTGTGATCAATGCCCAGTCATTCTGCATCAGAAGCATTTATTTTCAACACTCTTTGAATTTTTATCCTGTGGAGCTTTTCTTTTGTGATCATCATTTTATGTGGTTCTTTTGAAATTTAAATGATTAGAACGACCACCACGAAAAATATTTATTATTTCTTCCTCTACCACGGTCACAACCTCGACCACGATTATTATAAAAATTCACAACACTCACTTTAGGGAATGATTTGTTCCGTTTATTCGAGATTCATTATTTTTCATCAATAACTCGTTATTTTGTTCGGCCACGATAAGACATGAAATTAATTCAGAATACTGTTTAAAACCTTTCTCTCGATATTGTTGCAGAAGCATATTCAATACGTGAAATGTAGAAAATGTCTTCTTTAGCATATCAACATCAGTAATTTTCTCTTCGCAAAACAACAATTTTGAACGGATTTTAAATAATGCGGAGTTATAATCACTTACTTATTTGAAATCTTGTAGTCTCAAGTGCATCCACTCATAATGAGCTTTAGAAACAATAACTGTTTTTTGATGATCATACCTCTCTTTTAAATTTTTTTCACAAGATATGGGGTTCTTTTATTGTAAGATACTTCATTTTCATCACTCATGGATATGACGACGAAGGAAAATCATAGTTTTTGCTTTGTTCTGACTGGATGTCATATTTCATTATTTAATAGTCTCCCTAAGATTCATAGCATCTATGTGGATTTCGGCATCAAGTACCCGCGACAAATAATTATTGTCATTAATATCAAGGGCGACAAATTCTAATTTTGTGAGAATTATCATGGCAGCACTATCATAAAATATTGTACTTATGTTAGAAATATAATAGACATTGAATATATAAAATAACATTAAATTTGTGAATTATAACGAAGAGGAAAAAATCGACATACCTTTAGGACCTACCTTTAGTGGGAAAAACGACAAGTGCTCGTGCTGATAACGTGTTATAAAAATTGAGGAGCACAACAGGAATACAGATATGAAAAATATAATATAATAATATTAAATAAATAAAAACTAAAATTATAAAGTAAAATAACAAAAATCATGAAATTGGATAATATAGAAATTGGTGGAAGTGGAATTCTCACCAATGTTGGTGTGTTTTTAAGATCCACCAGATGTCACTATTTGTAGGCAAGTGGCAAGTAGGATGTAGACTTACATGGACACCAAGCATGAATAACTACATGACACATGGACAATATGAATGGTGACACGTGACCTTTGGGACACTAAGCGGAGCATCTATTTTCTATTATAATATTCATAATACTCCCCCTTAGATGCTCATATATATATATATGTATATACATGAAACATACATTACTAGGAAAACCCCAATGGGAAAAACCATAGTGAAGAAAAAATAGTACAGTTAGATAAATAGCTCTCTTAAGGGTTGATTTTGGGCTTGAACAATGTTACATCACACTCTCTCTTAGTTTGAGAGGGATTTGGTTATAATTGGACTATGACTTATTGTGTGGTACTTAAGGAGTAAGATGTAACTACAAGGGCTAAACGATAATTTTGGCCAAACTGTAGTTACGAGCAATTTATGAAGGGTCATCACATTGTTATATCAAATGGACAAATAAATATATTTGTAGTGCAAATGTCGGTCTTTAGTGGAGTGACTGACAGTTAAAGGATATTGGATATTTTAATTAAAGGTGTTTAATTAATTATCTGAGTACCATTTGAGTTTTAAACAATAGGTCCATAAGATCCCCTAGGTAGCTCAACGAGAATTATTGATAATTAATTTTGGATTAATTTGAATTGTTCAAATTAATTAAGGAAATTAATTATATATGATATAATTAATTCAACTTAATTATATATGATACAAATAATATAATATATTTGATACATTGTAATATAAGGTTTACTTGAGAGGAATTGAATTTTTTTAATGTGATTCAAATACTAATTATATGGATGAAATTCATATGATTAAATTCAGTGTAGATATGATTTATATTAACTATCATGCATTGTTGAGAGAAATGAAACTATAGGTTATGTGTTATATTTGATATAACATATAGTTTGGATGGTCAAACAACTTTGATTAATATTTATTAAACATTTTAATAAACCTCAACCAACCATTGTATGCTTGTAGCAAATATATCCAATTCACCTTTTTAGGTAAGTTTTCAGGTAGGGTGTTATGTTTTCGTCAACTTAAATACTCAGTCTAGACAGAACTAGTCTTAGACAAAATATTTCTTATATATACTTTGCTACAAATTTAATCTTTCGATTAAGTACCAATATAATTATATTAAACTGATTAAAGGATTAAACTTAATTTATAATCTTATTAGAAAAGTGATAATAGGTCTATGTGAATCATATTTTAAAATTATTTTAAAAAAATGATTTTAACCTAAGGTTTATATGCAATTTTAAATTATTGATTTTAATTTCTAATTTTTTTTAATTATAAATTTTATAAAATAAATGAAATAAATTAAAACCATACAATTGTATTCATTGACACACTTAGTAAAAATATAACAATTATAAATTACCTAAAGTAGTGTCATGGCTTCATACGATTCCATTTCAATACTGACCATATATAACACTTATATAATAAAGTAATGTTTTATTTAATAACATACATCCATACATACATTCAACTATATATTATAACACTTATAATATAAATGATGCATGGCCATGTTATTAATGCAAGCAAACATATACTATAACACTTATATTATATGATGCACAAGCATTCTACAAAATTAAATCATGCAACTATATATTACAACATTTATAATATAAATAATGACGTATGAATAATGCATAACATATGGTGGGATTTTTACTATATGGAATACATCATGACATATATAAAATTAAAATTAAATCATATATCAAATGCATAATTAAAAAAAATAATTATTGGACCGAGATTGGACTCCTAAACTATTAATTAAATTAATATAACACTTATGTTAATTTAATTAATCAAAAAATAACTATCTATTATAACAATAACGATCACTGGTTCAAAATAAATGAACCGGGTCTTGAACTGTACAAACTGGACCGCCCAGAACTCGAATCGGTCAAGAACCGCTCGAACCAACTGAACCGAATCGGGTGTGAACTAGTTTATTCTTTATGTCTCGCAGCATTGCATCGCTACAGATAGAACACTTTGTTCGCCTAATCGCAATGTTGCAACGCTACTGTACAGTAGCCACCTTATAGTTGCAATCTCCTTAGAAATTCCTTCGTTTTCGGCATTGTTTTCTCCATAAATCCATCAGAACAGCCATGAACGACTCAATACAGAACAAATAAAGACTCCATAACAATAATTATGCCCAAAACACGGGCCCTTACAAATTAATTTATTAAAAAATAAAAGTTGTAAAGACTAAAATCTAATTTCGTAAACATCTAAAATTATAAATACTCATTCCATACATTCATTAACATGCATAATGCAAAAATCCACGATGAATCTGTAAAATTAATTTTGAAAAATTGGAAAAATTAAGACCAAAACAACCGCTCTGATACCAATTCAAAGAACCGGTGAATGTCCACTGCGGAAGTGGGGATTGTCCCAGAATCTAATTTTTACATAATAATAAATTTTACAGAATTAACCGAATGTTATGCATTAAATCAAAATTACAGCACCTAATTATAATTAAGAAAATATATTAGGAAAAAACAAACCCTCGAAGATCCGATCTTCTTCGTGTGAATCATCTTCTCCAAAATTGTCACGAACTGCAACGATCTCGAAACCCTAATTGGCCACCACCAATCAGAACCTCTTGTATTTTATGTAGGGGAAGAGAATCTACAAGAGGTGTAGGCTTTGCGGTATTTTGGGTAAGGGAGTGAGATTGAGAGGAGGGGAGGGTGAGATCCAGAGAACTTAAGAGAAAGAAGAAGATAACAACTACTATACACTCTCACCCACACATGCACGTAATAGAGAGAAAAATGGGAGGGGGTTACAACTCTTTCCCAAAAATATTTTTCAAAAATAAATTAATTAAAAGAAAATTTATTTTAATGAAATATTTTATATGATAACTACTTTATCATATAATATATATTAAACTTTATGTTATATCACATATGACATATAACCTATAGTTTAATATCGTATCAAATACAATATAACCTATAGTTTTCATTCTCTCATTAATGCACGATATTTAATATAAATTCCATTTATACTAAATTTAATTATATGAGTACAATACACATAATTAATATTTGAATCATATTTAAATATTTATTTCATCTCAAATAAACTTTATATTACAATGTATGATATACATTATAGTAATTATATTATATATAATTAATTCTCTCGATTAATTTAAATAATTCAAATTAATCCAAATTTGGTTCTCATTTAATTCCTAAGCTACAGAGGGGACCTCATAGACCTGTAGCTTAAAGCTCCAATGGTACTTGAATAATTAATTAAACTTTTTTAATTAAATTATTCAACATCCATTAATTGTCGAACACTCCACTAAAGACCTGAAGAAACTTTTATTCAAGAGTACCTATGAGCGGAAGCGGATATTTTCAATTCATTGTGACAGAATTACCACATATATATTCAAACGTACTAAAATGTATTCATAATGCTAAAGAGATCGAGAGATTATACTAATTGAAGACTTGTTCTTCACAGCAAATCTAAAAGCCAATCGTCTACCTCGAACAGTTACCATATGAACAGAAGAAAATGGAGATGACACGACCACTCATATCCCTCAGTATTTTTGGAGTGAGAATCCAAAGGGTGGACTTTGTTTGGATTTGGTAGAGGGAAAGAGGAAGAGAGACCGTATACAACGATCAAGCAAGTGAGAGATGAGCTCGTCTATCGTATAGACAGAATGCTTGATCATTTAGGTGAAGTATATGATCTGTAGGAAAAGGTAAGCGGCCGTTTAAATGATCATGTAGGAAAAAGGTAAGTGATCGTTTAAACGATCGTGTAGGAAAAACTAAGCAATCGTCTATATGATCGTTTAGTAAATATTAGGAGCTAAACGATAGCTTAGGAAAAGGTAAAGGATCGTTTAGTAAATATCGCACGAGGGTGTAATCGGTAAGTGATCGCTTAGCACTATTGTATAGGTAAGCGATCGTGTAGTCACTATCGTATAGGCACATTTTTTTAAGCAATGACACACTTTTTAACACAATGTCCGTGCATCTCATGCTTAACACACCATGAGCTATTTATGCGTCTCAAAGTGATCTTTCAACTCACTCATCCGTTATTAAAACAGAATAGACGCCGTCCCAATTCCCTTTTAATCGTCCAGTGGATGTGATCACATCATATTCATAACATATAATTTAATATCATATATTAATTATAGTATCTTTCATCAACTAGACATAAATCATATTTATATCCTATTTCCTCCAAATTAATGTATTTCATACATACAGTTAATTATATCATATATAATTAACTTGTTCAATTATATCATATATAATCGAACTCCCTCTTGTCAATTTGAACATTTCAAACTGACCCAAAAACTGACTCCCAACTTGTATCCAAGCTACCAAAGGGACCTTATAGACCTATGGCTCGAAGCTCTAACGGTATATGAATAGCTAACTAAACTCTTTAGTCACGATATCCACCATCCGTTAACTGTCAGGCATTCCACTAAAGACCGACAGTTGAACTCTTCTTGCCATAGATATATTTCTGTGTCCATTGGATATAACCAATCATCAGTATGATGACCCTTCACAGATGCTTGTAATTACAGCAGACCAATTTACCATTTTGCCCATGTAATTACATCTTCCTCCTTAAGTACCATTGATCCCTCTAACGAACAATACAACGTAGTCCTACTATGTGTGAACACCTCTCGGACCATGAAAAGGTGCATGGCACCACATCGTTCAAGCCCCGTGATCAGTTCTTAAGAGAGCAATCTATCTACTTACCCCTGCTCTAGGAAGAAGTGAACTCCATCTTGTGAAGTTGAGTTCCTAGCTCCCAAATGAGACGAAACCCCAAAGTGGTAGGTTTGAGTCGGCGCTCTGGCCACTCGCACCCATGCAAATCACAGGACCACCTTCAATGGCAAGAGTTCCCAACTCACTCAGGATTTAGGTCATATTACCTTTTGTCATCCTAGTGAAGTGAAGTCTCGGTCATGAATGGAGTTATATGATTAGACATTAACACTTCGAGGTCATGTCTTATACAAACTCTTTGTATGGGACGTCCCTGCTCGCATGTCCACTATACGAATGATTAGGATCAGACCATCTGTGACAAGTCACAACACTTGTAACAATTCCAAAAAGCGGGTCGCGTCTATATTGTTACCAGGATAAGGTTTCCCTCCTATATCCATATACTATAGACTATTTTGGTTGTCACTTAAGACATGATCCACGCGTATATCACTACATACATGCTTAAGTTACATAAAGATAACCAGGAATATTAAGTTTATTGGTTTGTGGGGAAATAAAAAAATATTTAAATATTCAAAGTCAATAAGTGAAGTAAATATTATATATATTATACACCACAAGTGTTCTTACAAAGTTGTTTACAAACTACAGGACATGAGACTTTAAGGTACAAACCCCAACAAGACCAACAATTGCACTTTACGCACCATAGATATATTTCTATGTCCATTGAATATAACCAGTCAACAATGCAACAACCCTTCATAAATTGCTCGTAAGTACAATTGGGCCACAATCATCGTTTTGCCCCTATAGTTACATCTAACTTTTTTAGTACCATTGATCTCTTAAACCCCTCTCAGCAAGGAGAGAGTATGGTGCTACATTGTTCATGCCCCGAAATTAGCTCTTAAGGGAGCAATTATACTTACCTCAACATCGAGGAAGGAGTGAATTCCGTGTTGTGTAGTTGTGTTCCCAGTTCCCTAATCAAATGAACCCCCAAAATGGTAGGCTTATCAAGTCGACGATCTGACCACTGTCACCCATACAAATCAAAGGACAACCTTCATAGGCAAGAGTTTACAAATAATTCAAGATTCATGTCATGTCACCTACGGTCATCCTGGTGAAATATAAGTCTCAATTATAAACAACCTTATATACTGAGATTAGTAATTTCGTCGTCTGGTCTTATACAGACTCCTTTGTATAGAATATCCTCTTTCTCATGTCTCCACATGAATGATTAGGATCAAATCATTTGTAGCACCTTTACAACAATTGTAAACATCTACAAAGCAAGTCGCATTCATAGTGTCACCAGGATAAGGTATCCAACCTTATCCATCTACTACAGACCATTTAGGTTATCACTTAAACACAATCCACCTATGTGTCTCTACGTACATGTTTAAGCGACATATGATAACCTTGAGTGTTAATTTATTGGTTTGTGGGTTTAATGCTACTAAAGGTCAAACCAAACATCTCATATTTTATTAAATAAATATAATGTTTGTACAATACAATTACAAACTACAGGACCCTACAAGATTTAGGGCATTAACCCCAACAAAAGTGGACCATCATGTTGAGAACATGTTCTCGACCTGATGCCTCTTCTGCATACGGGCATCGAAGATGTATTTCGGAGCATCATGCCTGAGCTGAGCGAACGGTTGTCCGAACATTCCCCATAGGGAATCCAGGTCTCATGGGCAGTGATTATGGGTTTGTGTTTATTGGCCAAGACTTCAGAAAGGTTTGCTGAGATATACACTCAGACCTTTTCATTTGCCTGTACCCAATAGTCATAGCCTCTCGAACATTTTGAGTGACATTTTGAGCTGGAATAGGAGGATAGTCCTTTGTAAGGATAAATTTTAGGCCATCGATGATTAATACTATGTTAATAGTGTTTTTCCATGCAATGTAGTTTTCGCCGGTAAGTTTGTCGACGATGAGTAAATTTAGAGTTGCGGAAGTCATTTTGTAATTTGTTTAAACATGAAATTTATTTATATTAGTATTTACACATTACCCATTTGGAAAAACCAATAAAATTTAGCAAAATAATTTAATACATCCTATGTGACATCTATTTTACGAAAATATTTTAGTGAGGCAGGGTAAAAGCCACTGTAGGGTGATCAGGTACCCCTTCACTAAAATGAGACCATCTCAACCAATATACAGAACAACTCTTTATTCTTGTAAATATCAGTCACCATTGTTCGATCCATAAATTGTTAACTAGCTTAACATTTTCTTATAAGTGTAACATCTCATTTTAGATTATAGAGTTATGCCTCAATGAGCCAACCGTAGGGAAAAAACTGATTGAGGCAAAAACTAAAGCAGTCCTATCCATTTATGAAGTTTGAGTAAAGAGCCATGTAAATGTCATCCGTAGAGGGGACACAAGCAAAAGTGCTTCGAGGCCAAGTATGAAAATTTACTACTAACTAATGAGAGAGACCGTGGGATGTGTTGACCCACGTCCCACTCCCATTTATTATAAACTCTCTTTCCATTCACCTTGGTATTGACCTATACAAACACCAACAGTATGAGGACACAAGCAAAGTGCATCGAGGCTGGGTATAGATCTCATGGTGTGAACTTTGAGGGAGAAATGTGAAAAGAAAAGTTAAAGTATCATATACCTCATTTTCCTTCCACTGGGTATTTTACTTAGGGTTAATTTAACCTAGAAAAATTACGACCACTTATTTTTACTAAGTGACTGTTTAAATTTTCCTACAATTAACACTTACGTTGGATAGTTAAACAACTTTGATTAGTGTTTATTAGACAGTTTAATAAACTTTAATCAATAATTGCATGCTTGTAGCAAATCTATCTAATTCCCTTTTTAGGTCAGTTTCCTGGTGAGGGTGTTCCATTTCTGTCAACTTAAATACCCCAGCGATTTCAGAACTGGCCTTAGACAAAAGGTCCCTTATAGATACATTTGCTACAAATTTAATCTTTTAATTAAAACCAATTTAATCCTATTAAACTGATTAAAAGATTAAACTAATTTCCAATATTATTAGAAATATTGTGATCTTATGTCTATGTGAATCATAGTTTAAAACTATTTTAAAAATGATTTGAACCTAAGTTTGCATGCAATTTTGAATTATTGATTTTAATTATAATTTATTTAATTATAACAATTATAAAGTAAATGAAACAAATTTAAACCATGCATTGTATTGAATGACATACTTAATAGAATTATAACATTTGTAAAATTATCTAAAGTAGCGTCATGCTTCATGTAATGTTCATTTAATTACTTAACATATGTAACACATATATACTAAAGTAATGAATTTCAAACAATATCATACATACATACATACATCTAACTATATATTATAACTCTTATAATATAAATGATGCATGACGATGTTATTAATGCATGCAAGCATATATTATAATACATGTATTATATAATGCATGAGCATGCTATAAAAATTAAATCATGCAACTATATATTATAACATTTATAATATAAATGATGCATGAATAATGTATAACATATGGTGGGATTTTACTATATGGCATACATTATGACATATATAATTACAATCAACCATACATCAAATGCATAATTTAAACAACAATTTATGGATTGGGATTGGGCCCTTAAACTATTAATTAAATTAATAGAATATTTATATTAATTTATTTAATAAAAAACTAACTATTACAAAAAGTGGTCAAACCAGTTCAAAACAAGTGAACCAGGCCTTTGAACCGCATGAATCGGACCGCCCAAAACCCGAATTTGCCCACGAACCTCTTAAACAAAGAGAACTAGCTGAGCCACGAACCGAACCGCGTGCGAATGGTTTCATTTTTCCATCTCATAGCATTGCAACGCTATGAAAAAAATTTGTCCACCTCATCGTAGCGTTGTAACGCTAGGGCATAACATTACAACGCTATTGTATAATTGCAAAATCTACCGATTTTGCTTCGATTTGTGCATCGAATCCATTAGAATGTCGTTGAAAAACTCATGAACAATATAAACTAAGAATTATAGACTCAATTGTAGCAAATAATGCCCAAAACATCGTGCCCTTACAAACCAAATTGTAAAGAAAGCAATAAATCTAAAGATTAATCTCGAAATTATCCATGAATTGCAAACCATTCATTCATCCATTCATCGACATGAATAGAATACAAAATTCAAACCCACAATTAACTGTAAAATCAATTATGGTAAATTAAAATTGGGACCAAGAACCTCCCTTTGATACCAATTGAAAGAACCATGAGGTCCATTGCAAAAGCAAGGATCGTTCCAAATTTCGTCTTTTATAGTAACTAAAATTACAGTACAAACAAATTATGCATATACATAGAATAATTTACAACATGCTTTAGAATAAGAGGAAACGAATAAAGTGTGGCGCCACACCTTCTCTTGGCCCGAGCAAACTTTACTCATAGTAGGATTATAATGTATTGTTCATTAGATGAATCAGTGGTGCTTAAGGAGTTAGATGTAATTACAGGGGGAAAATGGTAAATTGGCTCGGCTTTACTTACAAGCGATTTGTGAAGGGTCATTGTACTGTTGATTGGTTATATCCAATGGACACAGAAATATATCTGTAGCGCGAAGAATGTAGCTGTCGATCTTTAGTGGAATGCTCGACAGTTAATGGATGGTGGATATCATGATTAAAGAGTTTAGTAAGTTATTCACGTACCATTGGAGCTTCAAGCTACAGGTCCATAAGGTCCCCTAGATAACTCAATGGATTCACATTGATAACAAGTTTTTGGGTTAGTTTGAAGTGTTCAAATTAACAAAAGGAGATTTGATTATATACGATATAATCAAATTGCATCAATTATGTGAGATATAATTGACTTAATATATTACATATATTAATTGGAGGAATTATTATTAAATGTTATAAGGGAGAAAAATACTATGGTTTATATATTACATGTGATGTGATATTAAAACAATAAATATGACTATATTATTTATTTGTAATAAAATCAAGTATGGAATAATTGGTTACGATTTTTTCTCCCAATAACCAACTTAGTGGGAAGCTGTGATCAGTTATGGTAACAGATGGATAGAATGAAAATCGTTTTCATTTTTACAAAAAGCGATTGAGAATCGTACGATCAAAAGAATTAGTTATACGATAGCTTGAGAGCATACACGATCGTGTAACGAGTTTTCTATACGATAGTCATTTATTTTCTAAACGATCGAGTACTCAGTCTATACGATAGACTATAGTCATCTCCCACTTACTCGATCGTCTATATGATCTATCAAATTCCTCCTAACCTCTACCAAATCCTACAGAGCCCACAACTCCTGAATTCTCATATCGAGAATACAAAGGTAACCTTATGGTGGTATTTGCTTCCTGTTTGAGGGTCGAATGTTCTTTGTGCTTGCTCGAGGAGATTGCTGAGGTGTGATGTTCATGTTGGTGAACGATCGTGCTGTTACATCGAGGGAACAAGAATAATAGTTCTTCAAGGGTAAGTTCTCTTGATACTTAGTAATTTCCTTTATGAAGCATGTTGTAATTTAGAGTGTATGCATAACTATTACCGTTGGATTGTAAATATGTATGCTCTGTCACAATAAGGTTTAGAACAATCTCACTTCCACTCACTGGTCTCTTTAAAAGAGTTCCTTCAATTGGTATCAGAGCCAGGTTGTTCTGATAGTCTAAATTCCATTGATGCATCGAATTACATTTACGGTCTTTGTGGGTTTTATGTAGTTTGCAATGCATTTAAACGTTAGATGCAGTTGTGGATTTGAATCGATGGATGTTTTGGGATGGTGGCCTCTATTTGTTAAAGCTTTTTTTACATTTCAAGTTCATTTGTAAGGGCCTTTATGATTTTGGGCATGATGATAATGCTATCGAGTCTGTATTCAAAATGTTCGAGTCTGTAAGAGTCGTTCGTGAAGATGCTTCAGTGCATGAAGATGTCGTTCTCATCGTGGAAGAAGACTAAAAGTTGGTCGTGTTGTGTAGCTCAGGTTAAACGATCGTTTAGATTTGGCTACGCGATCGTGTAGAAAAGCTATACCCGACCGTGTAGTATTTGCTAAACAATCACATGGCTGATGCTGAGCGATCGGGTAAAGTGTTTACTTGGTCGTGTTGCATTGGTTACTCAATCGTGTAGACATTGAGGTAAATGACCATTGAGGTTTTAATACTCGTCGCATGGTAAGCGCACACACTAAACAATTGAGTCAGCTAGCATTCTTCATCGCATAGTCACTGGCTACTTGATCACTTGGTATAAGATACTTGATGCTTACTCCACGATCGTCGTAGACAATCATGTTTTACCATATAACTGCATCTACTTGATCGTTTAGGCATACGTTACACGATGTAAGTTGCATGATCGCGTGGCCTTCATGCTTCATCGCATAGTCATATGCACACGATCCATGTTAAACGATCGTTTATTCTCGTTTAACGTCACTAGACGATCACACAGAGCTTCTATACGATCAAAGGAACGATGATTCACCTGGGAAATTCAAGACCCGATTCGCCTATTTGAACCGATTGACTCATTCGTTTTGTAATAGATAGCTTTAATTTTTTTTTCGATTTTTTAGGCTAATCATCCCGATCCATTGATTCTTGATGAATGTACATGTGATGTATGTTTATATTTGTATGTCATATAATTTCTAAAACCCACCATAGGTTATGCATTTGTCATGCATCTTCTCTATATTGCAAGAGTTATGATGTAGTAGCTTGTATGACTAAATTACTTTAAAGCATACTCATGTATCATATAATATATGCATGCATTAAGTATATCCATGCATCATCTTTATATTATAAGTGTTATAGTATAAAGGTGTATGAAAGCATGTATGTTTGGTTCCCTACATGTTATATAAGATTTATATATAGTAATGAATGAACATTGCATGCAACTTGACACATAGGATAATTTATAAAAGTTATAAATACCTAGTCTAGCTTATTAATGTGAATGATTTTAGTTGTTTATGTTTATAAGAGTTATAATAGAAATTAGAACTAAAATCAATAAGAAAGATATGCATGCAAACTTAGGTTTAATCAGGTTTTAAAAGAGTTTTAAAATTTGATTGAGATAAACCTAATATCACGGTTCTAATGAGATTATAAACGTAAGTTTAATCTTTTAATTAGTTTAATAGGATTAAATTGACTAATAAAAGATTAAATATGTATCAAATCTATCTATAAGGAATCTTTTGTCTAAGGCGGGTTCTGTCTAGGTTGAGGTATTTAAGGTGATGGAAATGGAACACCTCTTCTTGGGAACCTACCTGGAAAGGTGAATTAGATAAATTTGATGCATACATGCAAATTCGTTGATAGTCTGTTAAAGTGTTTAATGGGATTTGATTCGAACTTATTTAATTATCAAAAGCAAGAGTTATTTTTTAGCAAATTAAACTCACACTTAGATAAAATAAATAGTCGGATTGTCTAAGTTAATGAATCCCTAGGCAGAACATTCAGTGGGAGGCACTTGGGGTATATGATACTTCACTTAAACCTCTACAGGTTTCTCCCTAATGTTCACACCGTAAAATCTATCATCAGCCTCGTGGCACCTTGGGAGTGTCCCCCTAAAGGATGGTGTTTGAGTAGGTCAATACTGTAACACCCCGTATTTTTTTAGTATTAATGCAATTTCAATAATTTTTATTAACTAAGGACATTTTTGGAATTTTGGGCCTTAAGTGTAATTGCGGGAATTTAATTATTGACTTTGGAAATTATTTATGTTGGAATTGAATGGTAGGAGTTAATTATTTGTTAAAGGAAGGGAGTTTAAAGAATTCACGTAGATTAAGAAAAGAATAAAATATAATATAATACATTTTATTTTATTTTATTCTATTCCTTTTCTTTTCTATTATATTTATTTTTCTTTTTCTTCCCCCCCTCCCCCAATTTTACCGTTGCTATTCATGTGCCCTAGCAGCCGCTCAACTCTCGTCGCACGCCAAACACCTTCCACCGCTCGCATCTCTCTCTCTCGGCAACCCTCGCCCCTTCACTCATGCCGGATCTCGCCAACCGGTTAAGTCGCGCCACCTCCCGATCGACGTTTCAGACCCAGCCGCACGTGTGCCGCTTGTCCTCGTGCGCTGCCGCGTCTCCCCAAGGTCATCCATGTCGGATCTGGGGATTTGACCACACCACCAATAGCCGTCTGATGCCGCGAGCATCACTTCAAGCTGTAGAGCCACTTCAGCCCCGCGTCCGTCACCCTAGTCGCATCCCTGCTGGCTGTCGTCACGTTGTCGCGTCGGGTCCGTCTTGGTCTTCGTTAGATCTGTTAAGGTAAGGTTGTGTCGGTTCGTTTCATTCTCTTGACCATTAATATTGTGTTTCAGTGTTATGACTCGCCTTTGCTGGATGTTTGTTTCAAGCTTAAGTCATCAAGGAGTTTGGAAGTCAAAGGAGGCACCGTCGTGGAAGGTGTAAGTGATTTTCATTCTTTGAGTAAGTTATTGATAGTTTGGATTTGGACCTGAAGTCTTGTAATTGTGGCTTCAATTGAAATTTGAGAGTTGTTTTGTTGTTAGGGCCGCTACTTTGGATTGTCGTTATAGTTTGGTGGTCTAATTCTTTATCTGTGGAATATCGACTCGAGGTAAGTAATCTTACTACTAGAACTGCCCACGGGCCAGTCACTGGATGTATGCTAGCATGATGGATGAATGTTATGGTAGAATGACAGCATGATGAACTGATAGTTTAGTATATATTACGGTATAATGACAGCATGACAAACTGGTAATTTAGTATAACCGCTATACGTTTTTTCTTGAGGATATGAAAGATGTATTTGTGCACATGGATACTTAAATGCTAGCATGAGATGATATTTGATTCCATGAAGTTGTATGTGATCTGTGGATATTGAGGCATGTGTGTTTGTTGTAGAGCCATGGTGTTGAAGCATATATGTATGTCATAGAGTTATTATGATAATTATGGTGTCGAGCCTATGCTAGTGATTTTACTGATTAGTTAGTATGCCCACTAGGTTTGTGTCTCCTTTAGGATTCACCAGTTTGTGTCTCCTTCAGGATTCACCAGAGGTAGTGGGCATATTTAGCTACAGTAGGATATAACTCAGTTTTTCATGTATGTATGTGTCCCCTGAGGACTAGGACAGTTTATGTGTTCCACCAGAGGTAGGCATCTAGAGGACATAGATGCCTAACATGACCCCTGTATTGGGGTTACTTACTGAGTATTTTATACTCATTCCTTTTCATGTTGTTGTTTCAGGTAGGTAGAGATGCACCGGCGATGGACAATCGAAATTCTTGATCGAGCCACTGGGACTAGTTTTATGCTCCTGCTCACGAGATTTAAATTTCTTTTCATATTTTTCTTAACTTTCAGTTTTGATGTTTAAAACTTACTATTAAGAATCGTTTTCAGACTTATTTATTATTTATGATTTATGGGTACTCTACTGTTGTTTTTAATATTTGAATTTAATGAAAGCCTTTGAACTTACCTTATTTAATTAGCATTTATTTCACCATAACAGAGTGTCGTTTTAAGTTTCATGCATGCATGTATTTAGTAACGGCCTAACTTAAGTCCTTAGGGGTCGGGTCATTACAGATACTAAGGTGAATGGAGAGAATGTTCGTAGTAAGTGGGAACGGGACGTGTGACAACATATCCCACAGCCTCTCTTATTAGGTTGGATAATGTTTTGTGCATCGCCTTGAGGAACTCGGCGAATGTCCCCTCAAAGGATGGCAGTTTTGCACGACTCTTTATCTGATCTCTTGAAAAGGATAAGGTTACTTTAGTCTCTTGTCCTAATATGTTTTTTTTCCTACGGTGGGCACATTAAGGCGGGACTCTAGGACCTAAAATGAGGGGTTACACTTACCGAAATTGTTAAAGTTTAGCATGTTCTGGACTGAAAAAATGGTGACTGTCAGAGTCAGTTACAAAGGTTGTTTATGTCTAATGGTTGAGAATGTCTCATCTCAATGAAGGGGTACTTGATTACCCCACCGGTGACTTTTGTCTTGCCTCGCTAGGGCATCATTGCAAAATAGATGTCTTTCACTTAGGTACAATAAAACTATTTTGTTAAAACCTAAAATTGATGTTAAAAGTGATAGTGCAAATAGACTTATTAAGTTTGTTCATGTTTTTTCAACAACTTTTTATTATCACAACCGCGACATTAGCTTTATTAGTCGCAGACAAACTAACCAGCGATAACTACGCTAGTTGGAAAAACTCAATACTTACTATATTAATCATTGATGATATTCGGTTCGTCCTTACAGAGGAGTGTCCTCCTATTCCAGCTCCTACTACTGCTCGAAACGTTCGAGACGCATATGAGCGATGGACATGGGCGAACGAAAAGGCCCGAGCATATATCTTGGCCAGCATAAACGATATCTTGGCCAATAAGCATGAGCCCATGGTCACTGCACACGATCATGGAGTCTCTGAAGGGAATGTTCGGACAACCGTCCGGGCAGCTCAAGCTTTTTCCAACACTAACAAGTGGAAAAGGAATAAGGGTAGTAAGGGGAAAGGGAAGACACCAGCTAACCCACAATCTACCACACAGCGGGGTAGGTAACAAGCGCCAGTTGAAAAAGGAAAATGTCTCCATTACAACTAGAATGGGCACTGGAAGCAGAATTGCCCGCGTTGGCTAAATGAGAGGAAGAAGGCTAAGGCCAATAGCAGACAAGGTAAATGTTTACTGGTTTTGAAAACTTGTTTAGTGAAGAATTATGATTCTGTCTAGATTATAGACTTTGGGGCTACTAATCATATTTGTTCTTCTTTTCAGGGGATTAGATCCTGGCGGCAGCTTGAGGCTGGTGAGATGACGATGCGAGTAAACACCGGGCACGTCATGTTAGTTGTGGCAGTGGGAGGCCTCCAATTAACTTTACACAATAGATTTATCATTTTACATGATGTATATGTTATTCCCGAGTTAAAGAGAAACCTAATTTCTGTAAAGTGTTTTCTTGAATGTAAATATACCCTCGACTTTTCAATGAATAAAGTGTCTATTCTAAAAGATGATGTTGAGATATGTTCAACATTACTGAAAAATAATTTGTATGTGCTAAGACTATTAGCAACAAATTCCCTCCACAACATAGAGATGTTTAAAATTGTCATAACTTAAAATAAACGAATTAAATTTTCTTCTAAAGAAAATGCCAAACTTTGGCACCTTCGACTAGGGCACATTAATCTCAATAGGATCGAGAAATTGGTGAATAATGGACTTTTAAACGAGTCAAAGGAAAATTATTTACCTGTGTGCGAGTCATTCCTTGAAGGCAAGATGACTAAAAGACCTTTTACTGGAAAAGGTTATCAAGCCAAAGTGCATCTAGAGTTAGTACATTCAGATATTTATGGTCCAATGAATGTGCGAGCCAAAGGAGGTTACGAGTATTTCATCATTTTTATTGATGATTACTCGAGGTATGAGTATGTTTATTTAATGCAACATAAGTCAAAATCCTTTGAAAAGTTCAAAGAGTTCAAGGCTAAGGTTAAAAACGCATTAGATAAACGGATTAAGATAGTTCAATCTGATCGGGGTGGAGAGTTTTTGGATTGTAAGTTCCATAACTAATTGATAGAACATGTAATCGTTTCCCAACTCTCAGCACCTGATACACCTCAGCAAAATGGTGTATCGGAGAGGAAAAACAGAACGTTGTTGGACATGGTTCAATTGATGATGAGTTATGCTTCCTTATCAGACTCGTTTTGGGGTTTTGCAGTAAAGACTACAACATATATCCTCAACTGTGTTCCTTCCAAGAGTGTTGTCATAACACCTTTGGAGTTGTGGAATGGGCGTAAAGCTAGTTTGCGTCACTTCCACATATGAGGTTGCCTTGCATATGTGCTTGAGGCTAATCCTAAGAAATTGAAACCACGTTCGAGGCTGTGCCTATTTGTAGGCTACTCCAAAGGGACACGAGGGGGCTACTTTTATGATCCTAAAGAAAACAAAGTGTTTGTGTCGACAAATGCTACCTTCCTTGAGGAATATCATATAAGAGAGCACAATCCGAGAAGTAAAATAGTATTGAGTGAACTTTTAAAAGAAAATTGAAACTTCAACAAGAGTTGTTGATGGAAGTTTATCTAGTAGGTCAAATCCATCTCAAAAGTTGAGGGAACCTCGACGTAGGGAGAAGGTTGCGAACTCACCTGTTTGTTATATGGGTTTAACTGAAATCCTGGCTATGGTAGCCAATGACAAGGTTGAGGATCTGTTGTTTTATAAGAAGGCAATAGAGGATGTTGACAAAGATGAATGGGTCAAAGCCATGGATCTCGAGATGGAGTCTATATACTTCAACTCAGTATGAGATCTTGTAGATCAACCTTGATGGGGTTAAACCTATAGGTTACGAATGGATCTACAAGAGGAAACGGAGTGCTGATGGGAAGGTGCAAACCTTCAAAACTAGACTTGTGGCAAAGGATTATACCTAGGTGGAGGGAGTTGACTATGAGGAGACTTTATCACCTGTTGCCATGCTTAAGTCTATCTACATCCTCATGTCCATTGCCTCATATTATGAACATGAGATATGGCAAATGGATGTCAAGACTGCCTTTCTGAATGGTAATCTCGAGGAGACCATTTATATGGTGCAACCCGAGGGATTCATAGCCTAAGGTTAGGAGCAAAAGGTT
This sequence comes from Benincasa hispida, assembly GCF_009727055.1. Lineage (NCBI taxonomy): Eukaryota > Viridiplantae > Streptophyta > Magnoliopsida > Cucurbitales > Cucurbitaceae > Benincasa > Benincasa hispida. The sequence goes on along the minus strand of NC_052360.1, from coordinate 39,600,092 downwards.
TGCAAACTGAATCGGTCTATTTATGGACTAAAACAGGCGTCTCGATCTTGGAACATAAGGTTTGATACAACAATCAAATCTTATGACTTTAACCAAAACATTGATGAACTTTGTGTCTACATGAAAATCATCAACAGTTCAGCAATTTCCCTAGTGTTATATGTAGACGATATTCTACTCATTGGGAATGATGTAAGTTTACTAACTTTAGTTAAGAACTAGCTAGCGACCCAATTCCAAATGAAAGATTTGGGAGAGGCTCAATTTGTTCTTAGGATTCAGATCTTTCGAGATTGAAAGAACAAAGTGCTAGTACTGTCTCAAGCACCGTACACAAGATGTTAATCAAGTACTCAATGCATAACTCCAAGAGGGGCCTTTTGCTCTTTTGTCATGGAGTTACATTGTCTAAGGAGCAATGTCCTAAGACACCTCAAAAGGTTGAGAAAATGAGACAGGTACCCTATACATCTACCATTGGCAGTTGATGTATGCGATGTTATGTACTTGACCTGACATCTGCTATGTTGTGGGGATAGTTAGTAGATACAAGTCTAATCCAGGACATGGTCACTGGACTGCTGTCAAGAACATCCTCAAGTATCTTTGGAGAACGAAGGACTACATGCTTATGTATGAATATAAGGATTTGATCCTTACTGGATACACGGACTATGATTTTCAGATTGATAAGGATTCTAAAAAATCCACTTCAAGATCAGTGTTCACTCTTAACAAAAGAGCTGTAGTATGGCAAAGCACTAAGTAGGGGTGCATCGCTAATTCCACTATGGAGGTCAAATATGTGGCGGCTTGTGAAACTGCTAAGGAGGCCGTTTGGCTTAGGAAGTTCCTGACTAATCCGGAAGTTGTTCCAGACATGTCTAGGCACATCACCCTTTATTGTGATAATAGTAGTGCTATGGTAAATTCCAGAGAGCCTAGGAGTCATAAGCACGAAAAGCATATCAAACGGAAATACGGTATCATCAGAGAGATTGTGCATCGAGGGGACATGATTGTCACGAAGATAGCTTCAAAGCACAATGTTGCTAATCAGTTTACGAAGGCTTTCACGACTACAATGTTTGAGGGTCACCTTTAGAGCATGAGTCTATAGGACCGTCCGTGGTTGGACCAGGGCAAGTGAGAGTATTGTTGTACTTGGCCTTTGTGCCTAGTTTATTGATTTGTACTTGTATTTTTCTTGTACACTCAACTAGCTTTAGGACAAATGGGAGATTGTAGGAATTGATGCCCAAAATCTCGTAGGGTTCAATAGTTTGTAAACACCTGTATGAACAAACATTTGTGAAATAATAATATGAGATATTTTTTTCACTGCAATCTTTGAAATATGAGATATTTTAGTTGCATTAACCACAAACCAATAATATTAGATCTTTGGTTATCGTTGTAACTTAAGCATGTATGTGATGACATACAAGTGGATCATGCTTTAAGTGATAACCTAAGTGGTATGTAGCATATGGATAAAGGAGAGAAACCTTGTCATGTTGACGCTACGAGTGTGGTCCGCTTTATAGATATTACGAGTGTTGTAAAGTGCTACAAATGGTCTGATTCTGACCATTTGTGTATTAGACATGCGAGCGGGATGCTCTATATAAAAGAGTCTGTATATGACCAGACCACAAAATGTATAGTTTTGTTATATAATGCCGTTCATGACAACGACTTTCATTTCACTAGGATGACCATAGGTAACATGACCTTAATCCTGAGTGAGTTAGGAACCTTTGCTTATGAGGGCGGTCATTTGATTTGTATGGGTACGAGTGGCCAGATCGCCGACTCAAACCTACCACTTTAGGGATTCGTCTGATTGAGGAGCTGANGATTTGTATGGGTACGAGTGGCCAGATCGCCGACTCAAACCTACCACTTTAGGGATTCGTCTGATTGAGGAGCTGAGAACTCAGCTACATAAGACGAGATTCACTCATTCCTCGATTTAGGGGTAAGTAGATAGATTGCTCCCTTAAGGGCTGATTCTAAGACTTGAACGATATGTCGCTACACCTTCTCTTGGCTCGAGAAGAATTTATTCATAGTAGGACTATGATGTATTCATTAGAGGAATTAGTGGTACTTAAGAAGCTTGATGTAATTAGAAAGGCAAAATGGTAAATTGACTCGGTTGTACTTACGAGCGATTTATGAAGGGTCATCGTACTGTTGATTGGTTATATCCAATGGACATAGAAATATATATGTAGCACGAAAAGTGCAGCTGTCGGTCTTTAGTGGAATGTTCAACAGTTAACGGATATCGTGATTAAAGAGTTTAGTCAGTTATTCACGTACAATTTGAGCTTCAAGCTACAGGTCCATAAGGTCCCTTGGTATCTCAATGGATTCATGTTGAGAATAAGTTTTTGGGTTAGTTTGAAGTGTTCAAATTAATAAGAAAAAATTTGATTATATATGATATAATTAAATTGCATCAATTATGTGAGATATAATCGACTGAATGTATTAGATACATTAATTGGAGGAATTATCATTAAATACTATAAGGGAGAAAAAGAACAATGGTTTATATATTGCACGAGTTGTGATATTAAAACTTATGAATATATTATTTATTTGTAATAAAATCAATTATGGGATAATTGGTTACGGTTTTTTTCTCCCAATAACCAATTTAGTGGGAAGTTGTGATCAATTATGATAACTAATGGATAAAATGAAAACCGTTTTCGTTTTTACAAGTGATTTTTAAGCGATTGAGAATCATACAATCAAAAGAATTAGCTATACGATAGCTTGAGAGCATACACGATCGTGTAACGAGTTTTCTATATGATAGTCATTTGTTTTCTAAACGATCAAGTACTCAATCTATACGATAGACTATAGTCATCTCCCACTTACTCGATCGTCTGTACGATCTGTCAAATTCTTCCTACCCTCTACCAAATCCTACAGAGCCCACAACTCCTGGATTCTCACACCGAGAATATCAATGTAACCTTATGATGGTGTTTGCTTTCTGTTCGAGGGTCGAGTGTTCTCTGTGCTTGTTCGAGGAGATTGCCGAGGCGTGATGTTTGTGTTTGTGAACAATCATGTTGTTATATCAAAGGAACAAGAAGAATAGTTCTTAAAGGGTAAGTTCTCTTGATACCTAGTACTTTATGAAGCATGCTGTAATTTAGAGTGTATGCATAACTATTACTGTTGGATTGTAAATGTGTATGTTCTGTCACAATGGGGTTTGGAACAATCTCACTTTTGCTCGCTGGTCTCTTTAAAAAAGTTCCTTAAGAAATGTTAGAATTCGACTTACCCTTGAAGAAACAATCCGTCTTCACGAAAATCCTCCCAAAAGGTCACGATCACTTCGAACCATCGACCTTCAAAAAATCACAGCAAATCAAAAGGACACCATAAAAAGGTAAACCTTTATACTCTTTGTAGGAGATGAGAATCACAAGAGATGAACTCCGTGTTCTTTTGGGAAGAGGGAGATAATTTGAGAGGAATTAAATTTTATTGGGAGAATTACATTTTGTTGAAAAAAGATTTTTTTTCCAGAGAGCTCTCAACAGTATTCTTTTATGAAGAAGATGATGAACGTAAAAACCGAACAACCTCTCTACCACGATCTTCTAACCGAGAGAAAATTAAGGGAAAGGAAGTTGTAATTCCCTCCCTTTGATTTTGAAATTAAATTGAAATTAAAATACCATGACTGGTACAAGTTTTCATTTTAGAATGTCAATATCTTATTCAAAGTCATTTCATATTCCCATCTATTGAGGCATTTCATAACCACCAAACTAGACGAGTTTTCTCAATTTCCAATGTGTTCTATCTCTATTACTTTTACATTTTAATTTTATTTGTTTTTCTCCTTTATTGATATTGTTTAATTTATTTAATCTTTATAAAAATGTTTAAATTAGATTCATAATTGACATATATAATTAATTTTATTAATAATAATGCTAATATAATAATTTCTGATATTATTATTAATTAATATGAAAAACCATAATCTTTTAAAAATGTATATAAACAACCATAATTATATCTGCTTAAATCTCTTGTATTGGTAAATATATATTGACATGATAAATTATTTATTAAAATTACACTTTTAAAAATATCAATTAATTAACTAATAGTAAAATAAGTTACTTTTTTTTTTCAATCAAACAATCTTGCACACTTGTAATTCTAATTTTAATTAAACAATTAGCTAATTAACTATTCAATTAACAAAACTACAAGAGAAAATTAGATATTTAAATTAATTATCAATATGTTTAATACAAAATTGACAATATAAATGTACAATATAAAAAATTAAATTGTTAATAAATATATTAAACTGGACGAGTGGGTAAATTTGATTAAATTTTAATGGCTTAAAATTGATTTAATAACTTTGTAGTTAAAATAAACTAACAAACAAAAAAATAATGATTGAAAACAACTTTGATTAATTTTATACTTTATAATTACATAAAAAAGTATAACATGTTCCCACACATTTTATTCTCATTCTCATACACAATCATCTTTGATTCTCACATATCTTATTACCAGACATCTTCTATTTTGAGGCTTCTAAAATCCTTAAATCAAATGATCATCATTGAACTACCAACAAGTGTGAATTTAATTTTTAAAAGATTATATGGTAGATTTATCACAAATTCTTTGTTACCATCATCGTGTTCACAAGACTAAAATTTATATGAAAAAAAAAAAAGAAAAAACAGTATAATTGTTCTTTAAAAATAAAATAAAATGGATACAATTCTAATCAAATTCATCCAACTCTTGATTTGCAACAAATTGATTCTAATGTTGTGAATTTATATTATTTGTTATAGAATTTGAACAGTTTCCGTTTCAACATAATAATAATGATAACAACAATAAAAGGGAATTGTAACGGTCTATAAATTTAATGTCATAATTTATCCATCAAATGCAATTACTTCGGTTACAAGTAATTTAATTTTGGAAAAAAAAAAATTAATTGGGTTTTCATATTTATTTATGGCATGTGATGAGATAGTCTTAAATAAACGTGACACTTGCAATTCACTCGAAATCAAAAGAGTAAAACAATCTAAAAATATTTATATCAATCCGACCTTTTTAATATAGATGGATATAATATAAATTATACATTATAGATATGGATAAATCCTGACATCATTCGATAATCATTGATTTTAAAAATTATGTTTTTTCATTACAACATCTTTGCCTAGTTTTTCATATTTCTAACTAAGCATTTGGATTAATTTAAAACATAAAAAACTTCTCTTTTTTGAAAATCAATCCAAATGCTTTTCAGAACTTAGTTTTTTAAAATAACAAAACAAACAAATTGATAGGTATTAGGTATAAGTAGTGTCTATAACATTAATTTTTTAAAAATTAAAAACTAAATTTCAATCCTTGTTTTTAAATTTTTGAAAATTAAGATTATACTATTATTTTCATCATGGACTATTGATTCATTCATTTTGTTGTCAACTTTTTAAGGATTCTTTAAAAAATTTAAACCAAAATTTTAAAACTAAAACAATAGTTTATACAAAACGTTTTTTGTTTTTGTTCTTTTTTTTTTTTTTAGAAGAAAATGTGAAGTATATCATAAAGAAACTATATTTGGATATACATATCATTTGAATATTACTAGACATAAAATTAAACTATGTCCATTAGCAATATTGACTTTCGCTCACATTTAGTGAACACAATCCATTGATTTGAAAGCTTATTTTTTGAATTTAATTATGTTAATAAAACAACAATTTTACCCAAAAAAAAAAAAAATTGGTTTCCAGGGAAAAAAATTAAAAGTCACTTTTAATCTTTAAACTTTCACAAACATAACAATTTAGTTCATAAACTGCTCGTAATGATTTAGTCTAAATATTTTCATTCACGTAACAATTTAAACATTGAACTTTAATATATAATAATCTAGTCCTTAAACTTAATTTTTTTTTTAATGATTTAGTCTTTATTGTAGAAATTAATGTTATAGTTTAATGAGATTTTATGCATAAACAAACCGTTAAACTAATTAAAAACTCAATATTTCTACAAAATATAAAGTTTACATCACAAATTATTAAGAACTGACATCTAATTATAACGAGTTTTTTATGTTAGGGACTAAATTGTCATAAAAGTATAAGGACTAAATTGTTACATAATAAAGTTTATGGACTAAATTGTTACAAAATTGAAAATATAGTGATTAATTACCAACTAAAATTTTGAAATGTTACTTTTATGAAAATCCATGGATGAAAAGTATTTTTCTTAAAAGAGCTTTATTTTAATAAATTTTAACATTTTTTTTCTTGAAAAAGTGTGAATCTTGAATACGTTAAAAATAAAATTGAAGAGTCCAAATGATCGAGATCAATACGTTTAACTCTCAACAAAAGGAAAAAAAAAATGAATACGTTTAATTTAATTTTTATTTTTAAATACGAAAAGACAGCATCTAGGAAAAGTAAAAAAGGAAAAATACAAAAGCAAAAAAACTCGAGGAATCGAAATAATGTAAGAAAAAAAAATAGTGAAAACGAAAAAAGAAAAGGCAAGGGCGATGATCGGGTAAAACGATTACATCAGCTAAGCGAATGGATGAGTGCCACGTATATAATAAAGGAGGTAATAGCGTTGAATTCAGACTTGCTTACTACATCCTAATAATTCTCCCCTATTAAAATATCTTCTAGAAACGAACCGCCTTCACTGCCTGCAAATAACGCGAATCTCTCTCTCTTCATTTCTCTCTTATCTCAATCGAAAGCGAAATCGAACTGTGAACAAAATTAAAATCATTTCACAAGAAAAAGGGATCCGAAAACTACAAGAACCATACTAATTTGAGACCCCAATTCTGGTTTCATCTCATCTTTTCCTCATCTTTACCCTTTGCAACCGAAGAGTTGGACCAGGATTTCAGGATTAGGGTTAGGGTTAGGGTTTGTTTTTCTACATAGCGAAGGGGGCCTGGATCAGAAAAAGCGTAGGTATGGCCGTGTTGGTATTTGGATAGAGTGGAATTTGAGGTTTTGACCATGGGATGCACCATAGGTTGGTTAATTTCTGGTTATTGTTGGTGATGACTAGAGACCGATGTCACCTGGGAAAGAAGATGATGGGTAGGGGTGCGGATGGAGGTTGTGGTACTGAGGAGAGGCCTTGTCCAGTGGCAAGAGTGCCGAACAGAATAACGTTGACCCAAACTCGAACAGACGAGGAGAAGAAGCTGTCTACTGTGGATATTGATTATTACGCGCAGGCTCAAAAGGCTTTATGTGAGCGTTCGCCATTTGATGTTGCGGAAGAGAGTTCAGCTCCTTGTGTGCCTACTTTGCCCAGTAGGTTGGGTAACTTCTTGAGTAGACATACAGGTGGTAAGAAACGGCAGAGGAAATCCAATTCTGGGGCAGATAAGAAATCTTCTAGACAAGGTGAAAGGTCGCGTGTTTCCAACATTTGGGTCGAGACTGAGGAATATTTTAGAGACTTGACGCTGTCTGATGTAGACACTTTGCGTACAGCGTCTTCCTTTAGCGGTTTAGTGGCTAGGAAATGTTTTTCAATTCCGTCTGTAAGAGATGTTCCAGAAGCAAATGTAGGTGGAAGTGAGAATGTTAGTGATGAGAATACGGATGGGGCCATTGTTAAAGAGGAGGTTGAGGATGATCGTTTGTGCTCGGATGTGGGCATGGTTGAAACCAGTGGTTCACCTCTCGAAGACAAGGGTTGTTTGAATTTGGATTCTACTTTCGGCTTAGAATGGCTTTTAGGATGTAGGAATAAGGTGTCTTTAACTTCGGAGCGGCCGTCGAAGAAACGGAAGCTTCTAGGTGGCGATGCAGGATTGGAAAAAGTTCTGGTTGTTTCTCCTTGCGATGGAAATCCATCTTTGTGCCACTTTTGCTCTAAGGGTGATACGGACAAAGGGTTAAATCCATTAGTTACTTGCAGTTGTTGTCATGTGGTGGTTCATTATAAGTGCTATGGCATAAAAGAGAGAGTCAATGGATCCTGGTTGTGTTCTTGGTGTAAGCAGAAGGATGAAACTAATGATTCCACGAAGCCTTGTTTGCTCTGTCCCAAGCAGGGTGGTGCTCTGAAACCTGTACACAAGAACGTTGACAGTGGATTTTCTGTTGAATTTGCTCATTTATTTTGTAGCCAGTGGATGCCAGAGTTATATATAGAGAACTTGACGCAGATGGAGCCCGTTATGAATCTGGGAGATATAAAAGAAACCCGAAAAAAGTTGGTATGTAACATATGCAAAGTCAAGTATGGAGCCTGTCTTCGGTGCAGCCATGGTATGTTTATTGCCCCATTATTCTATGCCATTCTCCTTTTCTGTTTGGATGATGCATCAGAAGCACATTCTACGTGGCTACTATGGTCGTCAGGTTTTGGCTCATGTTTTTCTTGTTGATTTCTGTATTTTGTTGTACTGGGTAGATTAGTTTTAAGCTATCTAGCAGAAAATCATGATAACGTCATCTGTACAAAGTATTTAGAAGTTGGTAGAAATCTGAAATCATCGAACAATTATTTTCTACTACTGTGGTTTGATTTTATGTTCCTGGCTGCTCTCTCTCCCTCTCTCCTTCCCTTCCTGTCTACGTCTCTCTCTCTCACATGCACAATTGTGCTTTCTGATTTCTTTGGAAGGTTAGTTGCTGAATTATCATACCACTACTACCATATCGAGAGACGTAGGAATGGGTATCAAGAGAGTCGTGTGTGTGGTGTCTTCCTATTTGTTATATTTCGTTTCTCGTCTGTGTATACTCCAAAAGATTCGAGCAGTATAGTAGGCCCCAGGATTTATTGTTGGTTGTAAATAGCTATCATTTAATTCAGGTTTATGAAATTTAAATAAATAACGGGTCTTTGTCTCATGTTAGAGAGTGTCTTGTTTAAAAAACGTGCCGACGGGGGGATTTAGCAGGACAGACTAGTTTCTTCTTGCATGCTCTGTACGTTATGTATTCTGATAGTTATAGGGCAACTTTCTTATAGGATGTTGGTGGTTCCTGATTTTCCAAAAAGAAATAAGATCCAGGAATTCCTGTATATTTTATAATTCCTGCATTTCAACTTATAAACCTCTTATTGGAACTCTGAAATGCCGACTTTTATTTTATTTTATTCTTTATTGTTTGATAGGAAACATTTCATAGATTAGTGGAATAGGGGAAACTTCATTGTGAAAAGACAGATTACAACAGAAATTTCTAATTGGAGACTAATAAGATAAATTGGAATGAGTAAAATGGTGCTTATTTTTACACCAATGAAAAGCAGTAGACTTTTTTCTCCCCAAATCATCAAAAGAGGAAAAAGAATCATAGAAATGATCGTGTTCTCCCCAAGGAGTTCAAAGGAAAGCACACATGATAGCTAGCCAAACCATCTTTTTAGTATTGCTAGAAGGATGACCCATGGTGTAGGGACATTTTGGGTATTTTGCCAATTAGTTTGGCCGTTTTATTTTCAGTTTATTAATTCTTAATTGTAGATTAGGTGTGAACAAGCTCTTCCTCTTTGGATCTATTTAAAGAGGTTAGGATTAGATAGTTAGGTGTGAAAAGCCCTCCTCCTTTGGGTGTATTTAAAGGGGTGTTATTACCATTTCTCCAATTGAATAAAAGTTTACACGTCAATTCCGAGAATTCTCCAAGAACCAACGACATCAACCCACCAAAAGAGATGCTATAATATCAAGAATGGGATTAGGACAGGTCGAAAACCAACCAAAAGCTTCCAAAATTAAGTGCTAGAAATGAGAAACGGAAGGACCATGCATATATAAATGAGTTGGGGACTCAAGATGACATTGACACATGATACCCTGAGGAGGAAGAGACATATACGACATTTGACGTTGTAACCGATCAACTATATTAACAACTCCAAGACTAAGCTCCCAGAGGAAAATTTTAATTTTCTTAGGATAATGGTCTTTCCAGATGACAGCATAAAGATCCTTGACAAGAGGCTCAACCATATCCACCAAATTTGGCAAAAGAGATTTAACAGAAAAAGACGAAGATGGATCCAGGGACCAAGACCAAGTATCAAGTAAAGGTCGTTATCTTAAAGATGATAAAAGATGGGATAAGGAAGCACATTCAAGAGTCTCCAAATCGTTAAGATTATGACGAAGACTGAAATCCCATGCCTTTGTATCCGCAATTCATGCACAAGCCACCTTAATGTCAGGTTGAAGCGCGAAGTGATTATGTGGGAAAACAATGGAAAGAAAGACCACAACTCAACCAAGGGTCCTTCTAGAAAGAAATAGATGTACCATCACCAAGACAATTTTGAGTACAAGTACCAATCAAATCAATAGTCTGACAAATAGACTGCCAAGGGGATTTTAAGGACCCACAACGGACGACAACATGCCAAACACAAGAAGGCGAGTAATACTTAGCCCCAATAAGTTTTCGCCACAAAGATCATGTTCATAAATGAAGCGCCAAATCCATTTTGCTAAAAGGGTAGAGTTATAATGACGAAAATTACCAACACCCATTTCACCTATCAATTTCGGACGTCGAATCTCCTAATTACCATTATGCATCTGCCATCATCATGAGAAGCTTCAAAAAAAGAAAAAAAAATTCTCAAACCAACTTATCCAAACTCTTAATAATATCGGTAAGAGCACGGAAAAGAGAGAGGTAATATAGTAGGCATGCTGGAAAGTGTAGCGTGAATAAGTGTATGCCTTCCTCCCTTGGAAATAAAAGCATATTTCCAATTGTGAAGCTTATACTGTATACACACCATAACTGGTTGCCAGAAATGGGGAGAGCAAGGTCCCTCCCAAAGGCAAAACAAGATAGGTGGAAAGCTAGCTACTTTGCTTGCAACCAAAAGTGGCCAACATCCGCTCCAATTCAGAGTCAATAACATAGATCCCTGATAATTCACTCTTAGAAAAATTAATAGCTAGCTAGAGGCTTGCTAAAAAATTTGGATAAAATCAAAGAGATGTTGTAAAGCCAAACGATATACGTGGAGAAAAGCAAAGTATCATCAACAAATTGAGATGGCTAAAGAAAAAGGAAGACTCACCAATAGAATGAGTTGTTATAAGGCCCATGAAGAGCTATGATCCATAAGATAACTCAAACAATTAGCAATCGAAATAAATAAGAAAGGGCGGAGCGAGGCCCTTTGCTTGATGCCACGAGATGGGATAACCTTTCCTTTGGGTTGACCATTAATAATAACAGAGAAATTTGCACTCGAGTTACTACCACAAATTCAAGATTGTCAAATAGGGCCAAAACCGTTAACCTGAAGCACAACATTCAGAATGTCACAATCAACAGTATCGATAGCCTTCTCAAGATCCAATTTAAGAATCACACCCTGCTTTCTTATTCATAAACCAATCATCAAATAACTCAAACAACAAATAAAGGAGGCATGACGAACAATTATTAGTAGAGTATTTTTTTCCCCCCTTCTTTAGCTGAGAAAAAAAATGAAAGAATACAAGGGTACACAAAAAACCAAACTCACAAAAAAAAGAACCCCTATAAAGAAAAGGGGACCAATCAAGAAAAATAGTGCTTATAGAATAGTTACAGAAGAACTTTAAAGTCGAAGCTCAAAGAACAGGAAACCTAATAATGGCCAAAACATCATTAGGCTCCCTATCCAATCCTCTGAATATTCTATTGTTCCTTTTCTCCCTTAGATTCCACATGAGAGAAGTAGCACACACCCTTGTCAACTATAAGAAACAACCCCGTTCACGAAAAAGTAGATGGGGGAGGAACTCCCGATCATTAAAAAAGATATAAGAACATTGGATTTTACAAAATAAGCTGTTGTGGACGATGCTCAATTAGAGAAATTGGACCAATTGAACCCCATACCTTCCATTTGTTTTTCTTTTGTCAAAAAATTCTATGATTTTTCTATCCAATCTCCAACGAAATAGTCATTGAGGTGCTTGGGCCCACTATTTCAAATGGGTGGAGTGGGCTATAATAATAGTTCGCTCCATGTTTGGGGCCCAATTATAATGGTTGGTGTTTCCAACTATTATGACATACAATTAACTACACTATTACTATTTCAAATATCTTTGTTACAGTGTTTACTACTATTACCGTGTTTACTATTTCCTACTCATTCTCTCTCTCTTTGTTATAATGTTTACTATTTCCTACTCGGACTAAAATAGTATGTGCCCCAAACACATACTATTGTAACCAAGATTGAAATAGTCTGCACCCCAAACACAAACTATTATAATCCACATACTATAATAATCAACTCAACGCCCTAAACACCCCATAGCAGTCTAGAGATCTTGTCTATCCCTTTTCTTCTTTTGATATATTTGGGTGCTCCTCGACTATTCTCTTGAGACAACTACCCGAGCCTACTACATTTGGTCTCAGATGATAGGGGTAGCTCAATATTTAATACATCCACTCATTTTCTTGAGGTTAGATGTTCAAATTTCTCATAACCACCTATGTTGTAAGAAATTAGGTTGGACTGTTTTTGATATACGTGAGTGTCTTGACCAACTTGAGTGTACCTCGACTATTCTTCTAAGACAACTGTTTGAGCCTAATACATTTGGTTTCCTAAGTAACTCATAGGACATGGATTCTAGGTAGGTGGCTAGAATGGCTAGAACCCATTCCCTTTTCTCTTATTATTTACCTGGCATGTATTGACCCTCGGCCCAAGCATGGTTGATTTTTTATCTTGTTTCTGGAAGGTTGCGCTCAAGCTAGTTGATGGATGAAGTCCTGAAATCTTTTAGAAGCACACTTTGAGCAATTGGAAGTTTTTATAGTCTCAAGAGAATAGAGTTAGCTCGATATTTAGTACATCTACTCATTTTATCGAGGGTTCTCATCCTCACATTTGTTGTAAAAAATTAGTTTGGACCGTTTAGATTCAATTGTTAAAGAGTAGTTTCTAAAATCCTGGGCTCTGTTAAGTGTTGAAAACTTTTTAAGTGTTCTATATACTAACTAGCTGAAAGTATGATAGCTAGACGGATAGGTTTGAAGGAAAAAGGTTATACATCGCTAGTCACTGCTACAGTTAATATTACAGCAGCCAATCTTACTGAGGAGATGATCTGATTATAAAATTTTCCATTGAACAAGCAAAGGTGGCGGAGAAAATGAGAATATCAGTAATCTTTGGGCTAGAGGGTTTCGTACTTGCAAAAGTTTCAATTAACTCGTATTGTACCGTGTGACATTGATATCCTATGTCATAGATGTAGTGTTTAAACTGAATTGAAAGAAATATACTAAATGTTTTGGAGATTCCATTTTTCTTTCGTTTATGTCTGGTTCTCTCTGTATATAATTTATAAGAAAATGATGCACTATACTGAAGAGCATAAAAAGAAAGATGAGATATCCCCCATAAGACCTAAATGTTACAAAAGGGGGCCCTTGGTCTGTACCAGGTCATAATTAAGTTACTAAAATCCCTATTTTTTTTGGGAACAAGAAACAACTTCTCATTGATGAAATGAAAAGGAATAAAAGCTTAAATGATACAATCTCCCAAAAGGAGAGAAGAAGAAAATAGATGAACAACAAATACAACCAAATAAAGATGAAGTTTCTAACAACTGCAAACATGCCTCCTTCAAATACTGAAAAAACAAAAACTACTACAAAAAACACCAGAGAGACCCAATATTCGACCACCAATCAACAAAAACCCAACAAAGAACAAACTGGAAACTCTTCAAATTGGCACAAACTAAAAGTTTGATAAAGGAAACTTTTGATGAAGCAGCACCAAGAAGTTTCCTTAATTTATTACAGAAACACCAATGGATGCCAAACAGATAGAATAATCTGTCCACCTGGCTCTCACAAAATCGCAGTGAAGGAAAATGAGCTCTTGGTTTTGCACACCCCTTCTACACATTACATAAGAACTAGGGGAAATGCAATCTTTGAAAGTTGCTCTTTCTAAGGCCTTTTGTACATGTCAACAGTCATTTCATTTGAAACAGACCACATTGGAATTTAGAGGTGGAACTCATCATTATCACAGAATTTAATAGGCGGTTCTTTGAGAACAGTTGTCAAATATTAGAAGATTCAGCAGTACGTACCATGCACAATGAAGTGGCAGGGTACCTCCCTTGATTCATTTTCTTTGGTTTTTAATTTTCTTCCTCATTTTTGTTATAGAATCTAAAGTTGACGAAGATGAGAAATCTTCTTAGCTACAAACAAATCACGTGAAAAAATGTCTATCCAAATTACATTAGAAATTCCAAGGGGGCTTTTGACATACTAGTACTGATAATATAATTTGAAATTTTAATCTATGTATATATATTGACTATAAATTAATTAATTGTACACGGTTAAATTAAATTTGGCAATAAGATTTTGTTTAATAACTTGCTAAATACTGATTCAAAATTAATTATTTCTAATTAAAAAAATTAAATTGCATTTTATATTAACTTCGTTTCATGGGTTAATGAGCCAATGTCTGATACTAACATAGGTTTAGGTTGATCACTCCCTTAATTTCCTTGCTGCAAGCTAAACAGCCCTAGAAGTTTACATGTTCTGAACAACCTTTAAATCAATCTCTAACTGTACTTGTGGCGTGGCTTTGCTGACCTTTAGCCTTCTTAAGGCAAACTGATTTGGTGCAATTTGGTGGAAACCTAGCCTTGGCCAGTTTGGTTAGGGATATGAACAAGAGGAAATTTTGTGGACAAAATTAAAGACTCTGGATTTCGCGTTCAGAGAAATTTTGGAAGTCAGATAGGTATTTGGGTTCTTCTGAGGCATACTCTTCTAATTGCAACTTCCCTTTGGTTAATGCCATTTAGAGTATTCTTCAGGTATGGAGGATAGTTCATCTTCCTTTGTAGGTTTTCTTGGATAATTTTTTTATCCAGGAGAAAATAAGTATTAAACACTATTGTGATCCTGTTACTCTTTTTTTAAAAAATTGCTTATTCATTTCCAATAAAATGATTTAACATAAAGTGAAACTGTAAGCCTTTAATGAGCCCGTCTCTTTTTACTGGTAAGTAGTAATTTCTCCAAAAATGTCCTATATTCCCTTCAGATCCCTCTCTGGTATAGGTCTAAGGAGCACCTATGGGCTATTATAGCGGTTTTGTGGAAGATTTAGGGTCAAAGAAATGCAAGAATTTTCCAAGACAGTCAAATCTTCCAAGGAAGTCTTAGAGTAAGCTACTCTCAATGCACTCTTTTGGTGTAAAAATTTACAAGCCATTAAAAGTCGATAGGCTCTCGAGACCTATACATATATTTATGAGAACATAATTTATTCTTTGACATATATGCTAATCCTCACTGTGATTTGTTTATATGGTTTACTGTCCTGTTTTGTCTTTGCATGGTGGTGAGAACAGGAGCTTTCTCTGTCTTGGATGTTTTAATTCGCACGATATTGTTGGCTTGATATGGTGCTTCTTTGGTTTGCTATGATGTTTAATTTTATCTAATTTCTTCATTTGTTTGGGGATGATTTTTAGTATGTGGATTTGCTCTTCCCTCTACATGTTTTGATTTTTCTGTTTTCTCATTCCCTCCAACCCCTTTGAATTCCTCCTACCCTTTATTAAAGGTTATCTTGCTGGATGATTGCTCTCAGGAACCTGCAGAACCTCCTTTCATCCAATTTGTGCAAGAGAGGCTAGACATAGAATGGAGGTGTGGGCCAAATATGGGTGTGATAATGTAAGTGTGAATTATTCTCATTCTACAATTCGAGATGCCAATTTCACATGCTTCAATCAAAACAAACTAAATGTGACGGTAAAATGTTACCCAATCAATTTTTTTTTTTTTTATTATTATACTAATTATTATTTATCAAGAAGCCCATTGTATTGTCTAGAAAGTGTTCACTTCTCAAAGATTTAAAGGTTTGCTTCTTTCAGGTTGAGCTTCGTGCTTTCTGCTCTAAGCACTCAGAAAGTCGAGATAAGAGCAGCAATCAAGACCATTCAGCAGCTGTCAACAGTAGCTCATATGTGGTCAACCACCTTCCAGTGACATTGTCAATTAACCGACCACAAAAATTAGTTGGGAGAAGGAACATTGATAGCCTTTTACTCTCTAAGGAAGCTTCTGATACCAACTCTGGAAAACTGGATGATGGCGAATTAGAAGATATAGGATCCGCTGATCCCAGTTTAAATGCTGCTTGTGTAACACAGAAGTCTACTGTCCAGGGGGTTGAGGATGTTAACCCACTCGATTCCCATAAGTTTGCATCGATCATGAAAAAGGCAAGTTTGTTAATCTATTTTGTTATTCATTTATTATTATTTTTAAATGCATTCTTTCCTTCTAGGACTGTCATAATTAAATCGTATATCTACCTTCGTGCAGTTGATTGATCAAGGAAAAGTGAACGTTAAAGATGTAGCCTCAGAAATTGGAATACCACCTGATTTATTATGTGCAAAACTTACTGTAATGCTTGTGATTATTTAATCTTTTATTATTGTTGATTTGAGCTCTTTCCCATATAACAAAGTTCTTGTCTGCTTATGATGTCCTTCATGTTGCAGGCTGACAACATGGTTCCCGACCTGAAATCCAAAATTGTCCGATGGCTAAGAAATCATGCTTATATTGGTTCCTTGCAGAAAAATTTGAGAGTAAAACTTAAATCGGCTGTTTTAGCTAGGGCTGTCGTTGGAGCTGCTGATCGTTCCGACTCTTTGTCAGTACTTGATTCTGATAATTCAGATCTTATTGCTGATAAGATGGTTACACCTCAAAGAAAAATCAAAAGCAATATTAGCCATTTGAAGAATGATGAAATCAAATTTTCATCTGAAGGTGGCCATGGTCTAGCAATTCAAAGTGATACCTTGGACTGGCAAACTTGTGAAGAGCAAGGTGATTCAAAGAAGGAATGCTTCCAAGACACCGGTGAGAAGGTGAGCACGTTATCAATAATTTTTTTCCTGCCATTATTTTTTTGGGGTGTTAATCTTCTTTTTTAATATACATTTTAATTTTTATATCCTACGGAATCCATGTGATGATTTGTACTGTTATGCTTTGTTCCCCATTGGCCCTGCCTGGTTGCTTTGATTTCTTGATTGGTGGACTTGAGATGGTTGCAATAACGACCTTACTTGAATAAGATCTGTTTTATAGGTTGTACAACTGTGTCCTTGAGTTCTAAGGATATGGTTGCAATAGATGGACTTGATTATGTCAATGCAAAATAGAGTGACACTTCTGTTCTCATCTGTCTCTATTTTAGTTCATTGTTTATTTGCTGCATTTTCAGGTCTGCTAAGATAACATTTGTATGTGCTGGTTTTTGAAAAAAGTTATGTATAATCAATTCAATGTTTTACTTTATCATAATTCTCATACTCATACTTCATTGTTCTCATCTTTTATTGTTTACCAATATTAACCGACTGATACAGTCACGTTGGTAGGTCGATAAAGGCAGTGTGTTGAGGAGTGGAGAATCTCTATGTAATTTTGCATATCTTGGTATTTGCCTAAGTTACGTGGTTTTGGTTGTATTTTCATGTTCTTTAAAAGGTTTGGAGGGGCTTGATATTGAAGAGAACATGGTATAGGGGTTGAGGAAAATATCCCCCAAGTATTACATGTATATTTGAACCCGTTGGTTGTCAAGAGAACAGGGATTCTTTGAGTATTAAAATTTAGGGTACCTTGCAAAAACCATCCTTGAAGTATGGTGGTTGTAATAATTGCCCCCCTAACCTTTCAAGTGTAAAAATTAAACCCTTAAACTACAATACATGTAAAAATCAAACCCTCAAACTATCACAAATGTGGAAATTAAACCATTCTACTAAATTTCTCTCAAATATTTCTTCTTTCTCTTTCATATTTATTCCCTCTCCCTCTTCTCCTCCCTCTTCCTCCCTCTCTCTCTCTTTCTCTCTCTATCTTCCACTTCTTCCTTTTGTTGTCATTCCTTGCCATTTAGATGGAGGAGTGACATCACATGAGAGTGGGAGATTTGAAACACTCGCACAAGGAAACCAGAAGCTCATACCATCTTCACATTTTCCTCAACATTAAAAAACTCACACCAAAACCAAAATTCCATTTCACAACAAATCCATATCCACCCAGAAACCAAAAAACTTAGGCACACTACGACAAGAAACCCATCACCATCTTCGTTTTTCCTCACCATTCAAACACTTGCACTCAAAAACCAGTAAGCCCATTTCGCAACAAATCCATATCCACTCGCGAAAAGCACAAAAACTTCAGTTCGATGTTCAAACTGTCAGATATGGGGCATTAATTGTTGGGTGACTGATTAAAGCGAATGGAATGATCAAAGGGAGGAAGAAGTGGAAGGTAGATAGAGATGGAGGAGGAGAGAGGGAAAGAAGAAATAGAAGATAGAAATTGAGTATATGGTTTAATTTTCACATTTGTGAGTGTCTGTGGGTTTGATTTTTACATTTATCAAAGTTTGAGGGTTTAATTTTTTCACTTGAAAGTTTAGGGGCACAACTTTTGTACTTTTAAAAGTTCGAGGGTTTAATTTTTACAATTGAAATTTTAGGAGTGCGATTGTTACAATCACCCTACTTCAGGTGTGGTTTTTGCAATTTGCCCTAAAATTTATAACTATAGCTGTACTTGACTGGTTTAAGATTTGTGTTTCATTCTGCCGGATGATATTCTTCACATTGTCTCATCTGCTTATCTTGCTGTTCTGTTTGTCACTGGTGTTTCTGACTGGTTCTGAATTGATATGAATTGGGAAGATCAAAGTGATAATGTGTTTCTCATTTTATTCTTTATCTTTCTAAGTGTAAATTGTCCCCTCTTTTTCATCATTTTAGCTACTCTACACTTCTGTGGAATGAGAAGTTTTTTGTAACTCCTTTGGATTGACACACCTCCTTTTTATAACCTCTTGTTGTAATTTCATCCATCAACGAAATTGTTTCTCAAAAAAAAAAAAAAAAAAGAAGATAAAAAATGAGAATCTACCCCTTCTTCTCCGATTGCTAATGTTTTCGTGGTTTCTCTATTCATTAGTTAGCTCTCTGCCGTCATTCTCATTGGTTGTAGTTTTGTCTGTTGTCACATGTCACTATCTTATGCCCCACTCTGACAAATTCACCTGAGAAGCCATATGGTCCTGAGGTGGGAGTGGAGAAACTAAGCCTGGATGTCTACTGCTCACTCTCACGTTGCTTCCTCCATGGTCTTAACAACCAACCCATCAGGTTAATACTTCGATCAGCTTCTTGTCTTTTGAGTTGCACCAAGCCACTAAAGCAGCCTTAGATTCAGTGATTAAGTGTAAGGAGGAAGTAAGTGAAAAGTTAAATGATATGGGATGAGAAATCTTTCTTCAGTCTTTTAGTTGAGAAATATGGAACATTACGTATGCTAAAGCAAAATTTGGCCAAATTTAAGCAGAGACAGGTGGTTTGACAGAGATGCATCTTGCCTTCTTATAATCGCCTTGCAGACTTTCAGTGGCGAGAATTAGGTAAAAATGTGATCTTGGCAGACACTCTGATCCCCTCCGACTGCACCATTTCTTTCAGGAAAGATCCTGGCCACTCCAGCTGTAGGAAATAGGTGAAGTTAGGGTACTACGAATTGAGCACTTCAAAGATTCCATCCGCTACCACACACCTTAGATGTTGGAGGAACCTTTTGTAATTTAAATGACTGTATCATTATGCAAAAAATTTAAATGGTTATATCCTTCCTGAACACAGTGTGGTACAATTGCAGCAATGCTGTTGATTTAGTGGTTAGCTATTCACTCTCCTGGCAAACTTGGCAGTTGGCACTGCCAAACAGTTTATTCCATTTATGTCTGCGGAACAAGCTGATATACTTCTCTAGCCAATATGTGATAGCACCTGAGAATCCCTGAATTCTGGCCTGTTTGTCTACTGTGAAACTAACAGTTAAGGGGTAACCTGTAGTGAGGTGATAACTGTTCTTGTTTCTGGTTTTCCATTTGGTAACATTATCATATCATTCCTGGTTTCTTTTTTTCTATTTCCAGTTTTTGAGAAACATAACTGTCTGGCCATTATTTCTGTTCCTTGTTTCTCAATTTTACGAAACACACGTATACTTTTGGAGACAAAAAATTCAAGCTTTTTTGTTTTTATTTGTCCCGTTCCAGCTTTTCAAAAACACGAATAAGAGCATTGTTGTGTTATTGGCTTATAAAATTCATAATAAATATAAAACATAACTGTAACAAGAGAATTTTTAATTTTTAATTATATATGTATGTATGTATGTATGTATTTGTATTTTTTTTTTCATGTAATTCTTTCTTAAAATTTAGAATTTGTGAGAACGGTAAATAAGAATGGTTACCAACACACTTATCTTCTTTTTGTCCTGAAAGCAGAAAGAACAAGAAATTAGAAATAGTATACATTTTTCTTTACTTAAAAACAAGATAAGACACATGATTGTTACCAACCAGGTCCTAAGCTAGCAAACTTTTAATTCCTTATCCTTTTGTTTTTATATTATGTCAAGGTTATCGACAAGTGCCTTAACTGTTATATAAGAACTCAGAAATCGGTGTGAAGAGATCCCCAATGAGCTCCCTTCTTTCTCTCACTTGGCTTTATGTGTTGTGAGTGATGGAAGGAAATGTATTTCTTGAGGATAGTGGGTGGGGATAGACCTGTTGTACAACATTTCGTCATTTATATAATTTAGGGTTTATATGGGAAATCACTGTGTGGCTGAGGTTTTGGTTCTTTTTGAGAGCTCTCCTTCTTTTCCCTTTAGTTTTTGTCGTTCATTGTCTGATAGGGAATCAATGTTTGTCAAATCTCTCTCTCTCTCTTATTTATTATTTGTTATTTATTTTTTTTATTGGGGAGTTTGATTTTGGAACCCTAACGTTTCTTGGGTTTCTCTTGTAGCTCTTTTTTCCATTGTTTGTTGGACCCTTCTCTCAATAGGGCTTTATTCTGCTTTATAGAAGATCAAAATTCCAAAGAAGGTTAGATTCTTTGTCTAACATGTGGAAGAGTTAATACTCCTGATAGGCTTTGAGAAAGTGGCCTCATTGGTTATGTCGTTTCGTTGCATTCTTTGTCGGAGGGCGAAGGAAGACATGGATCACATTTCCTTTGGAGCTGCGATATTGTGCAGTCTGTTTGGATTTACTTTTTTGAGGCATTTGGCTTTTAGTTATCCCATCATAAGAGATCTTAGCTAGATGATCTAGAAGTTCCTTCTCCTATCTACCAATTAGGGAAAACGAGATATTTTTGTGGCAGGGTGGGGTGTATACTTTGTTGTGGGATCATTAGGGAGAGAGGAATAATGGAGTCTTTAGAGGATGGAGAGGGATTCGAGTGATGTTTAGTCCTTTGTTAGGTTCTAATTTTCTCTCTAGGCTTTGGTGAATGGCGACAAATTCTTTTAGGTTTTATTTTGCACAGTTGGTGCTTCCTTTTGCTGGCTTGATTTTTTGAATTCTGTTGTATTCTATCGTTTTTCTGAATGGAAGGTTGATTTCACATAAAAAAATGTTATATAGGAACTTTTTTTGACCACTGTTATATAAGAGCGTTGCCTGTTCAGGTTGTGGCGTCTTGTGCTTTTACCACGGACTGATGTTTCTCTTCTTGCTGCTTCTTATATTTTGAACAATTGGGACTATGCCATGTTTATGAAGTTGCACATTTCTTTCCAAAGATTCCCCAGTGTTACTATAGTTCACAATTTTTTTTTTTTTTTTTTAAAGTTTGTGATATTTCCCGTATCCATCGTTGATGATTTTTTTTCCATCCATGCAGCATTTAAACGAGTGTAGTTCTCCTTCAAGAAATTTTCCAAATGACATAGGTATGTTATAAATTTTATGAACGGTTATTCTCTATATGTTTCCAGCAGAATCGTCTTTTCTCCCCTCCATTCTTTGATAGATTCAAGACAATTTTTAATCATCTATAATGATAAGTCTGTTAGTAATTGTAACTTATTTTTGTTACTCTACTACAACAAAGTATTCTCTACGAGGTTTTGAAATGTTTCCATTTGACTTGGTGAGAAAAACTATTTTCAATTACTTCTTGATCCCTATCCCTTTCTTCCCCAGATTTTAAAATTTATCGCATTTGAATTTCTTGGCTCAGTGGAAGTTTGAAATATACCTGAAACATAATCTTGACAATGAGTGAAAGCATTAGAAATGTAGTTTAATCCTGTTTTGATGGCTGTTGAAATTCAGTTATTTTAATATTATTATTGTATAAACAACACCCACATAAATTATTTTAATGAGAAACCAAAAATGAAAAAATATAAAAAGGGCGTAAAAAAGAGCCCACACAAAGCCAGCCTCTAACTATACCGAAAAGGCTTCCAGTTCAAAACAAAATTAAACCTAATGGATTTTTGCACAAGACTTTGGAACTGAAGCCCAAGTAGAGGCATTAGGCCTAATGAGAGACCATACTTCCTCAAGGAACTCTGATTTCTACCAAAGAGGTATTCTATTTTCAATTTCCAAAGATCTTCTAAGGTTTTATAGTTTTTGTTCAGTTTTTATATAGGTGGCTGATCAATTTCTGTTAAAGATAAATAGGCAGGCTTATGTAACCCACCAATAGGTGTTTTGGAGCTTCTCATTTCATTCGTCAATGGATATTGTTTCTCTTCTTAAAGAAAAGGCTCTCTTATGGGTTTCTTTTGGAAGGAGAGGAATGCTACGGCCTACAACCTATGAAGATAAATTCTACTGTTTTGATTCCTTTTGTAATTTGTTCAAAACACGACCTTTTGGTGGCTTTCTTTACGTACAAAATTATTTTGTTATTATAACCCCTCATGATTATTAACGATCGGAAGACCCTTCTTGTTTAGCTTTTAGGGGGATTCTCTCTACCCCAGCCCTTAGGTTGTTCCTCATTTTTTGTTGAATATGCTTCTCTAATGTTTCTTATAAAAAAAGGTAGATTTTTTTAATAATTCTTTTTATAAGAAACAATTTAAATTTACTCTAAAAGGGGGCATAACTCGACGCTGTCATGCTTTCTATGACCCTCCCACCCACAGACAGAAAAAATGGATCTTCAAATATTTACTTGTGAACTTATTGGATCCTTGGATTTGCCCCTAGAATATTGGTTACTCATTTTTCTGTTATATGTTTTGCCTTGTACAAGGTGATCAATTGAAGGTTTCCGTTTCTGGCCATAATTCTTCAATAAGAGCAGTTCATGGGTATGTGGTTATTTCATATCTATTGTAGATTGATTTGAAGGCTTTTGACAAGTAACTTATATTTATATATTATCTGCTGATGTCACAAGTTTTCTAAACATTCTAGATGAATATTGTGCAGAAAGGCTGGAGAGTCGCCTGGTTTTTATTTTCATCCATTTGTCCAAGAGAAGATGGCATATATGTTGCATGGAAAGCTTCTAAGTAACTACATACTTGGATCTCCTGCTAATGTTCTTCATGTACTTGGTATGCATTGAATTTATTATGACATTATTTTACTTCACAGATGTGTCTGAAGGAGAGAGGTCATGTTCGCAAGCATCTTCCAATGCTAGCGGTTGTTGTGATCACCAACATCAGCATTTAGACTGCAACGACGTGAGTTGCAATTCTGGTGGATTTAGTCCGAAGCAGCAAGTGAATAAAAAAATAGATGGAATCATAAAGTTGTCTCCAGAAGATGAAATTGAAGGAGAAATTATATTTTATCAGCACAGATTACTTGCAAATGCAGTTTCAAGGAAGAAGTTCGCTGGTATTTTAATTGTTCTTTCAAGCTTCAATTTATATGTTGGTCTTTTTTTGCTCATTGTTGTTCATTCGCCCTCCCCTTTGAAAATTCGGAAGCATTAGCATTAATGACTATCAATTGAAAGAGAGGATTTAAATCCGATATTTGATCCTTGAACTCTTAGGCTTTCCATTTTGGGTTGCTCAACTTCCAATTAGTCTTAATTTAGTTCTTGAATCTTTTTAAAGGACTATTTTGGTCTTTATCATTACTCTGCCATCAATTTGCTGTACCCAATTTCTGCACGAGCCAAACTATATGACCTTAATACATGCCATGTTAGCTTGTTAATTCATGTGTTGAAGTCATATCATTCATCAATTAAATATTTGCACCAATATAATGGTAAACATCAAATTGGTATTTTTTCTTTTTGAATGGACTAAATCAGACATTTGAAATGTGGCTTAAAAAATTAAACCATTGACGGTAAAAATGGGCAAGGAAAATGGGTTTTCTCAAATTTTTCTATTTAATAGTGTATAGACTTAAAATGACATTTTATTAGTTTAAAAGTCTGATGACTTTTTACTTTACCATGAAGTAGTACCACAGGCAAGCTTTCTCTGATAACTTTTGGTGTACCAAATGGTTTTTGCAGATCATTTAATTTGTAACGTTGTTAAGAGTCTTCCAAAGGAGGTTGATGATGCAAGAAGTACTAGATGGGATGCTGTTCTTATTAATCAGTATTATAGTGAGCTCAGAGAAGCAAAGAAACAGGGTAAGAAAGAGAGAAGACATAAGGAAGCACAGGCTGTACTAGCTGCTGCAACGGCTGCTGCTGCTGCCTCTTCTAGGATGTCATCATTCAGAAAAGATATATACGAAGAATCTGCTCACAGAGAGGTTTTTTTATGACTTTATATTTGGGCTCTTTACTGCACTTCTATGTAATATCTGTTGAGAAGTGACTAATGATGAAATGTATGGCAATTATTCCCAGTTGATGCCTCGTGCAAAAAAAACGCTTACTAAGGTTGCTCTCGCAAAGACTTCATTAGAGTCGGATGTCTGTAAAGAACACACTAGATCCTGTGATATCTGCAGACGGCCAGAGACAATACTAAAGCCAATTTTAGTCTGCTCAAGCTGCAAGGTTTGCATTCTTTATCTGCTTGTTTTTGTGAAAAAGGAAAAGGAAAAGGAAAAAGAAATATTATATTTGATTGATAGATGGTGTATATATCAGGTTTCAGTACATCTGGATTGCTATCGGACTGTGAAAGAGTCCTCAGGTCCATGGTGTTGTGAATTATGTGAAGAATTGTCACTATCAAGAGGGTCTGGAGCATCAGTAGTCAATTTTTGGGATAAATCATATTTTGTTGCAGAATGTGGTCTATGTGGTGGCACCACAGGTGCATTCAGGAAATCATCTGATGGCCAGTGGGTTCATGCCTTCTGTGCAGAGGTAAAATGATTTTTCAAAGTTATAACGAACCACCTTTTTTTTTTCCGGAATATTGTAAAATGCATAATTAATCTATAGTACTTATCCCTCTCATTTTACTTGCTCTCTTCTTCTGTCATTCTGAAAAGATAAAACAAAGATAGCCGCCGTGCTCTTAAAATTTTAAAAACATCATTGTTGTCACTCTATAGAGGATATGACCAATCTATTGGAAAAATTATTTTATGCATTCCTCTTACATATTCACTAATTTTTGTTTACTTCATGTATCATCTTGTAGTGGGTCTTCGAATCAACTTTCAAAAGAGGACAAGCAAATCCCGTGGGAGGCATGGTATGTAACATTTCCATGTGTTTTACTACTGATTATATTTGTGAATATATTTTCGTGAGTCAAAAGTTCATTTGTGTGAGCACTGACACTCATATTATTTTTTAATCTTCAATTCTACCTCTCTTAATGTAATTCCAGGAGACAGTTTCAAAAGGGGTGGACTCTTGCTATATTTGTCACCGCAAGCATGGTGTCTGTTTGAAGGTCAGCTTACTTATTTTTTCCTCTATATGTCTGTTTTAAAATTATAGTAGTGTTGGCATGTGAATTCCTGTTTTCCGTTGGTCTTTTTGTTTTATTGACTATTGTGATGGTTAAAGTATCTTGATTTCATCGGCTTCAGTGCAATTATGGTCATTGCCAGTCCACTTTTCATCCCTCATGCGGTAGAAATGCTGGATGTTACATGACTGTAAAGAGTTCTGGTGGTAAGTTGCAGCACAGAGCATACTGTGAAAAGCATAGCTCAGAGCAAAGAGCAAAGGTACTCTATCTTGTCTGTTTCCTATAAAAAAAATGATTTCTGTTCTTGTTTCATACAATTGTGACATCCGATTTTGAACGAACGTGGACAGGCTGAAAACCAAACACATGGAATCGAGGAATTGAATAGAGTCAAGCAAATTAGGGTAATTCTTTTTCCTTTCTAATAATTTCTTATGAAATTACTTTTCTGTTATATCTGTGACACGATGCTGATGCTTATGTCGTATGGTTACATTAGGTGGAATTTATGTTTTTTGATAGATTCTGCTGGATTACATGAATAATTTTTTAGTTTTAAACATTTAACTACTTTTCGTTATTATTTTACATTCGTTATTATTTTACATCCATTATTTTTTTACATCCATTATATCTAATTGGTGAATGTAAGAAGTGATTTGTAAATTATACTTGAAGAGGTTCCATGTCATAATCATTTATGACATCATTTTTAATTAAAATTGTGAAACCAGCTTCATTTACATGCTCTGCCTTGTGTTTTTACTGGTTTGACTTTGGCTATATGTGGGTTATATGTGAAATCAGGCTATAATTTTTGTAGCATATTGTTGATTTCTCTACTTATTTTGTAGGTTGAACTTGAGAGGCTACGCCTACTCTGCGAGAGAATCATCAAACGTGAGAAGATCAAGGTGTGGCATTTTTAGCTCAAAAACCTGTTTCTCATGAAGTTTAGCCCATATTTGGATTGACTTTCCAAGAGTTTAAAAACAATTTTTTAGCCTTTAGAAAGTCAATTCAAACAGGGGTCTAATATCTTTTCAATTGGTAGTCCTTCCTCAATAATTTTTTTCCAATAAGTAGTTAATTCTCCAATCTTCTTTTTTGGTTACATTCATTGGGCTTAACTTTACTCTCTCTCTCTCTCTGTTTTTTTTTTTTTTTTTTTTTTTAACAATGAACTTTTCATTGAGATTTGAAAAGCTACACACTATCAACTTTCACAAGAATGTCGACTATAGTAGTCTTTCAAAACTACAACAATACCAAAAAAACAAACAAACAAACAAACTTTCCAATTAGGATTAATGTCAGAAATGAAATATTTTTGAAATAGTTTGGAAAGAACACCAGGAAGCCACATGAACTTTAATCATCTCAAAGTTCAATTGTGTTCTCTCATTGCAAAAAAAGGTTCAATTGGACTCAACTCTTGCATCAAAAGTGTTTGCCAACCATGGGCATTCTGAATACGATATAAATGAGTGAGTGCCTAGCCACTCAAGAACTAGCTTTTAGTTAGTATTGGTTCATGAAATCGTGAACTTATCTCAAGGTGTGGTCGCTCTATTGGGTTGAGTGCTTGGGGGTTTTGGGCTATCTTGAGTAGATTAGTGCGATGGGGTAGTACCACTGCTATTTAAACAAATGAAAAAGAAATTCAGGGCTTGGCGTTAAAATCTTTGGACAGGAAAACTGTTATATGGCATTATTTGGGGAATATAAATTTGAAATTTCTTCCCTCTTTATGTGTTCCGTAGGTTTTTTCCTCAAAATTAGTCAGAAGACTGCTTTGTATGTTTGCAGAGGGACCTGGTTCTCTGTTCACATGATGTTCTTGCTTTTAAAAGAGACCATGTAGCACGATCAGTACTTGTTCGCTCTCCTTTCTTCCTACCCGAAGTTAGTTCTGAATCAGCTACGACATCACTGAAGGGGCACGTGGAAGATTTAAAATCGTGCAGTGAAGCTGTGCAAAGATCAGATGATGTTACTGTGGACAGCACAGTTTCCATCAAGCAGTGGAACAAAGTACCGTTGTCATTGGATACTGAGCAAAAGACGGATGACGATAGTACTACATCTCAGAATCCATTCCACCGAAAATTTGCAGACAGGGGTCAGTATGCTGGGAAGCAAATACCTCAAAGATCTTCGACTACTGCATCACGCAATCTTGTAGATGTTGGAGGATTGAGGCGGCTCAAGTCTAGAAAGGTACAGAATTATATTTCCTTCTTTCTTGTTAGCCTACTGAGGCTGTAAATTCAAGTATGTGCATGATCCTGACTTGAATATTATGAACCGCAGCATGCCGAGACATTTCAGAAAGAGCTGGTAATGACGTCTGACCAAGCATCAATGAAGAATTCTCTTTTACCTAAGCAGTATCTGTATGTTCCTGCTGATGTCCTTGCCAAGGAGAAGCAGGTCAACCAGGAAACATGTTCTGCCGAGCTGCCGAAATGTGACAGGTAGTTGGAGAAGGCATTTCTTGTGTTTCAGATTTCCACGTTGGAGGCCAAACATCCATATGCCTCGGGATGCATATCCTGCTCGGAAACTGAGTCCGAGAGCAGGTGATATGGCCGATGGAGAAGAACAGCAGAGTGAATGCTGGGATGGCTCCACTGAGGCGCCGGGTTTTGACTTGGGCAACAAAAGTTTTGGCATTGCAGATGTACGTTCGACGTCGATTGTAATTGTACAGGTGGGTGGGAGTCATGGTTAAATGTCGAAATGGGAGCAGATTGAGTTTTCCTTGTCTTTGATATCTCTTCCTGGTGGGTAGAGTCGAATTTTTAGAAGTATTAACCATTGTGTGTACGAGGAGTTGGGGGGAGGGGGAAAGGAAAGAGTTGCTGCTGTGAAGCTACCCCTGTAAAGTTAGTGAGTGTATAACTGATATGCAATCAATCACTCTGTCCATCCTCTTCCAACCAACTCACTGCCCACTTTAAAAAGTACAATAATGCTCAAGCTCAAAATTCGTTCTACTCTTCTATCCGTTCCATTAATGAGATTAGGAAATTTTTAATTATCACGTGCGACTATTTCTTTGATTGAAGGTTTTTATTAGCTTCAACGCTTGCCAGGAACAAGATGTCAGTTCGCTATAGAAGGAATCAAGTATATACTGCTGGTCTTAAATTTGATTGGTTTGGTTGGTCAAGTATGAAATCGATGTGACCTTGTGAAAAATTGGACAAAAGTGATTAGCTAATTAAGCCCCCTTGAGACGAAGAACACAACACAAATTACTACCAAAACATAAACACCTCATGTTCCTTAAAAAAAACGTCCATAATTAGACAACTGCAAAGTGTTGAAAAAAATTATCAGTCACGTTGTAAAGGCTTTTAGACCATTATAGACAAATCAGTTTCACACCCCAGGTAAATGGATACCTTCATATGGTGTTTTATTTTATTTTATTTTTTGACGTGTGAGATATATCATGTAACTAAGAGATAATGTGTGTGTGTGTGAGAGAGATGCTATTATGATCATGAGCGGGGAGAGAAATGATAGAACCAATAAACGAGGTGAAGGAGCGCGAGTAAAGAATGAATGATGACTAGTGAGATTTGAACAGAAACTGTACTGTTTTTATTGTTTTTTTTTTTTAATGCATTTTTGTTGTTTGAAGGATGGACAAGAAGACTCTTAATTCGGTATAGTGGTTGATTGAATGACAAAGAACAATACTATAGTGGAGCTCCTTTGAAGGATATTATAGTATCGAGCAGATTGAAGTATAATGAACTGAGAGATCACATATGTGAACTTACTAAAGTTAGGTTAAGTTCAACATTATAACAATGGTAAAATATAAGTTGGATTATGAATCTCTTCCGGTGTACTTAATGGATCACGATGATGTTCAATTTCTCTTTTTGGAGGTGGATTGTTCTAAACCTCAGATGTTCATAAGTATTGAACAAATCTATCAATAGACAATCTTTGAAAACAGAGAGAGAGAATACTAATCCATGTGTGGAGGCAGGTGATATCATTACTACTGGTGATAGTGAGATGGATACTTTTCCATCGGTGGTCTCATGCATCAACCATGGGATCCGTTTACCACCCAACATAACTCAAATAAAAAAAATGATCGTAATGATGAATGGGATGCATGTAGAGAAAATTGTTACCTAGAATGCATGAGGAAAACCGGTAGATTGCACTTTATAGTATATTTCTTGTTTGTTTTTTGCCTTCTTCTCGTACGTACCGACCTTGTCTTTTAATGCTTTTTGAAGGTCACTGAAGATTCTATCCCATAAAATATGTCCCAAATCGAAACTATTGAAGTAGTCTAGGTCCTCTACATCCTCCGATGGTGATTTATAAACACTACTTTTTGTCTTGATTTTTCCCATAAACTCCAACTCAATATAATAGACTAATGTAATCTTGAAAATGTTTGGGCCATTGTTGAGCTCAAACTCCTTGTACCATTCTTCAAAGGTTGCGGGGTGCATTTCTGTCACTAATAAAATATTAAAGTAATGTTCGTAGGGATTCAATAACTTCAACATTATGAACTAGTTTAGTAAGTGACCGCCACAATCCTGTCACTAAGGAACTCTTCTTTGGAGAATTTGACGATCTTCCTGTTCAAATCAAACCTCATGGAATCTCTTCTATCGCTCTGTAGCTCCCTCAATAAGATATGATGAACTAGAGGATTTTTGAAGACTATGTCCATATCCATGAACTATTCAAGCATGATCCTCTTGAACAAGTCAAGTTGCCTTTCTATAAGCTTTTCTTTGACTATCTTATTTGCAGTCCAATGTTAAATAATAAGCTTGTAGCTTGGCTGGAAAATCGATCTTCAATGAAAATCTTTAGATTTATAGTCATCTATTGATTCGTATAAACAAAACAAAAAAAGCATAGTTGGGAAAAAAAAGAAGACAATTTGGCTTAAAATTGGCACTTCTGCAAAACTCTTGTTCCTCGCTCTCATGTGCACTTTTGTTCCAACATCTTGTTCCTCTTTACCTTATCTTGATACTTGATTCTATTTATTATATTTGGGTACTCTCTGAGCCTCTCTCGCTACTTCATCTCGATGATTGATTCCCACTACTCACTTGAAACCTATTTTGCTATTCAGGTTAGAAATGAAAACCCTAACGCCATAAAAAGCCAATGAGAGAGCACATGAAAAGGAATTAGAATTAAGTGTTACCTTTTGTGATAGAGAGAGAAGAGAGAACTGATGGGAATGAGTTCGCTAGTACTGGTTAAAGATCGAGAACGATAAAGATGGTAAAATCATAGTCAAATAAAAGTCGTTTGAGAGAATGTAGAAATCGCTTGATGTATGGGAGAGCAAGAGAAAGTAATAAGAAATGAGAGAGAGAACACCAACCCAAAATATTTTTTTTTTCTTGTATGACGATTAAAATTCATTTAACACGATCAAGTGTTATGAATGAAAATAGAATAGCGCAAGTGAGATATTGGAGCGAGAGATGAGAGCGAGAATCAATACCAATGATTGAGGTTAGCCACCGAGCGTGGTTCTTGAGGTCGACGCGTTATTTTTACAACATGTTGATGCAAGTAGAAGATTAAAATTCATTTGATTTTAAAGCGTGGGCCAATTTTCATTTGGGTCTCTGAAAATGGGTCATCTGTACACAAAACCCATTAAGATATGGAATGAAAGATGTGTCAACTTTATCATTGTATTTCAAAAGGTTCCAATAGACCTTTGCACTTTTAACTGTGTTCTTAAATCAAACATTTATGTGATATTTGATCTTTTATTTTATTTTAAGTTTAGAGATTGATTTTCTTTTCAAAGCTGATATAATATATTGCACAAGAAAATTTCTTAGCTTACGATCAGGGCAAAAACTAAAACAAAACCAATATAGAAGAGCTAGAGCTAACAACCAAAACAAAGAAGCAAAACAAAAGACAAGCTCACATCTCTAGCTAGAAGAAACCATCGAAATCACAACAAAAGAACAAGTCCTTTGACATGTCAACTAGGTCTTGGAGGTTCACATAAAATTTAGACTCATTATCTCAGAGCGACAATTGACTGCAAAAAGGGTGACATCATCTCGAGAGAACAACACCAAATTAAGGAATAATCTGCAATATCTTTAGGCGACATTGACATCCTAGGCACCATCGGATCATCCACATGACTAGACCAAGAGTGTAGCCCTTAGCCTCTATCATAGAAGAATCTTCAACAGTAACAGTAATTACTCCCTCAAATAGAGAGGCAACAACTCTATAACTTGGTCCCTAAAAAAGGGGTGGGGACTGAACCATCATGTATGTTATCTTCTGTAACTTAAACATGTATGTGGAGACATACAGGAGGATCATATTTAATTAATAACCTAAATAGTTTTTAGTAGATAGATAAGGCCAGATACCTTATCTTGGTGACACTACGAGTATGACTCGCTTTGTAGATGTTATTATTGTTGTAAAGTGCTACAAATGATCTGATCCTGATCATTCATGTGGAGACATGTGAGCAGGGGTATTCTATACAAAGAAGTGTTGGGAATGGTGTCCTAAACCTTCTTGTAATCTCATAGTTTGTAAACTCTGTATAAACATATTATTACTAATAAAATAAGTGTTATTTTATAAGCATTTACTCAATCTAATAAATTAAGATCCGATGAATTTTATGTAAACTTAAACAAACATGTAGAGACATACAGGTGGATCTTGTTTAAATAATAACCTAAATGGTCTGTAGTACATGGATAAGGAGTGATACCTTATCCAGGTAACACTACGTATATGGCCCACTTTGTAGATGTTACAAGTGTTGTAAAGTGCTACAAATGATATGATCCTGATCATTTATGTGGAGACATGCGCGCGGGAGTATCCTATACAAAGAGTTTGTATAAGATCGGACCATGAAATGATTAGTCTCTTTATATAACGTCGTTGATAATAGAGACTTACGTTTCACTAGAATGATCATAGGTGACATGACCTGAATCCTGAGTGAGTTGGGAACTACTGCCTATGAGGGCGGTTATTTGATTTGTATAGGTGAAAGTGACCAGACTGCCAACTCAACAAGCCTACCATTTTGGGGATTCGTCTGATTGGGAAGCTGGGAACTTAGCTACATAAGACGGAATTCACTCCTTCCCCAACGTAGGGGTAAGTAGATAAATTGCTCCCTTAAGGGCTGATTCGGGGTCTTGAACATAGTGGCCACACCCCCTCTTGGGAAGAGAGGACTCAGTCATAGTGGAACTATGACTTATTGTTCATTACAGGAATCAGTGGTACTTAAGAAGTTAGATGTAACTACTGGGGCAAAATGGTAAATTGGCCCAGTTGTACTTACGAGCGATTTGTGAAGGGTCATTGCACTATTGATTGGTTATATCCAACGGACACAGAAATACATCTATAGTGCGAAGAGTGCAACTATCGGTCTTTAGTGGAGTGCCCGACAATTGATGAATGGTGGATATCGTGATTAAAGAGTTTAGTCAGTTATTCACGTACCGTTGGAGCTTCAAGCTATAGGTCCATAAGGTTTCCTTAGTAGCTCAATAAGTTCAAGTTGAGAATCAGTTTTTGGGTTAGTTTGAAGTGTTCAAATTAACAAGTGGAAATTTGATTATATATGATATAATCAGATTGATTCAATTATATGTGATATAATTGATATAATGTATTTGATACATTATTTGATTGGAGGAATTAATATAAATATGATTTATATTAAATACCATAAAATAGAAAAAGAACAATGGTTTATATGTTGCATATGATGCAATATTAAGACTATAGGTTATAAATATAATATGATAAGTTAGTTATTATATTTATTTATAATTTATTAATTATATGATAATTAATAATTCTTTTTCTCAATAACCGATTTGAGTAGGAGGTTACTTGCGGTTTTATGGTAACTGCGAGATAAAAAGAAAAATAGTTTTCAAAATCATTCATTCGAATCATTCTCACAAAAACACTATCGAGTAAAAAAGTTTTACTACACGATAGTATAACAAACGCTAAATGATCAAGCGTTGAGTTACTATACGACAGTACTCGTCACTACACGATTGAGTAGCAAGTCTATATGATATGCTTCTTCTACACGATCGTTTGATTGCATACTCGATTGTTTACATCCTTCTTCCCTCTATCCAAAGTCACACAAAGCCCACAACTCTTAGATTCTCACACCGAGAATACCAAGGTAACCTTTATGGTGGTGTCTTATTCTGTTCGAGGGTCGAGTTTGTACTCCGATTGTGATCGAGGATTTTCCAGTTCGTGTTGTTTGCTGAATTTCTCGTTGCGTTCATGCTGTTGGACGCATTGTTGAACGATCGAGGGAATACGTGAAGAAAGGGTTCTTCAAAGGTATTGTTTACTCGATCCTTGTTTGTTCTTTTAAAAGCATGTTGTAATTTAAGTATTTATGCATAATCGTTTCTGTTAGCCTGTAAATGTACGTGTTCTTTCTCAATGGAGTTGGAACGATCCGCTTCTTACTTACCGGTTCTCTAATTTTAGAGTTCCTTCATTTGGTATCAAGAGCCAGGTTGTTTTGATATCCAAATTCCATTGATGTATTGAATTGTCATTTACAATCTTGGTGCGGTTTTAAGTATTTTACAATGCATTTAAGTGTTAAGTGTGTTTATGAAATGTGTTGATGGATAATTTCAGATAATGCCTCTGTTTTTAAAGCTTTTCTTTACGTTTACAAGTGTTAATTTGTAAGAGCCCTTGCTTTTTGGGCTAATTAACAAGCAATCGAGTCTGTATTCAAGTTTTTGTTTGTGTTTGAGTCATTCATGATGAGGCTTTAAAGACGCATGGAGATTGTTTGCTTCGAGGAAGAAGACCAAAGGTTGGTCGCATTGTGTAGCCCAGGCTAAACGATTGTGTAGAAAAGTTCTACTCGATCGTGTAGTATTTACTAAACGATCGCATGGCTGATGCTTTACGATCGAGTAAAGAGTTTACTCGTCGTGTTGTATTGGCTATCAATCACGTAAGACATTCGGGGTAAACGATCGCATAGAGTATATGACACTCGACGCATGGCATGCGCGCACACTAAACAATCGTGTAGTCCAACATGCTCATCGCATAGTCACTGGCTACTCGATCACTTGGTATAAGATACTCGAAATTTGCTCCTCGATCGTTCAGACGATTATGCTTTATCGCATAGTCGTCGTCTACTTGATCGCTTAGCATGTGTTACTTGATGTGCGCTACACGATCGTATGGCCTTCATGCTTCATCGCATAGTCCAAAGGCACTCGATCCATGCTACACAATCGTTTAGACTCGATAAGCGTTACTCGACGATCATAAGAAGTTGTTAAACTATCAAGTGACAAGGTTTCGCTGGGCGGTTCAAGACCCGGTTAGCCTGTTTGAACCGGTTGACTCGATGCTTTATGTAATAGATAGCTTTTCTTTTTCGATTTTGAAGCTAATTATCCCGGTCCATCAATTTTATTCAATGTACATAAGATGTATATTCATTTATATGGCATAATGTATGACATATAGATTTAAAACCTACCATAGGTCATGCATTTTATTCATGCATCATTTTTATATTATAAGTATTATAATATAGTAGTTTGCATGATTAAATTACATTAAAGCATGCTCATGTATCATATAATATAAGAGTGATAATATATGCATGCATTAAGCATATCCATGCATCATCTTTATATTATAAGTGTTATAGTATAAGAGTGTATGAGAGTATGTATGCTTAGTTCATTGCTTGTGATATATAAAAGTTATATATAGTAATGAATGAACATTGCATGAAGCATGACACTTAGGTTTATTTATAAATATTATAAATACCCTTGTGGATGTCTAGCTTAACAATGTAGTTGATTTTGATTGTTTCATTTTTTATAAGTGTTATCATTAATAAAATTAGAATTAAAATCAATAACCAAGAGTTGAATACAAACTTAGGTAAAATCTTTTTTAAAAAAGTTTTAAAATTTGATTAAGATAGACCTAAGATCACGGTTTTAATGAGATTAGAAACCTAAATTTAATCTTTTAAATTGGATAAAGCTAGGTACCTTATCTTGGTGACACTATGGATACGACCCGCTTTGTAGATGTTACAATGTTGTAAAGTGCTATAAATGATCTGATCCTGAACATTCATGTGGTGACATGGAAGCAGGGGTATCTTATACAAAGAGTTTGTATAAGATCGGACCACGAAATGATTAGTCTCTTTATATAACACCGTTGATAATAGAGACTTACATTTCACTAGAATGACCATAGGTGACATGACCTGAATCCTGAGTGAGTTGTGAACTCCTGCTCATGAAGATGGTTCCTTTGATTTATATGGGTGAGAGTGGCTAGATTGCTAACTCAATAAGCCTACCATTTTGAGGATTCGTCTGATTGGGGAGCTGGGAACTCAATTTCACAAGATGGAATTCACTCCTTCCTCGATGCAGGGGTAAGTAGATAAATTTCTCCCTTAAGAGCTAATTCCGGGTCTTGAACATAGTGGCCACAACCTCTCTTGGGAAGAGAGAACTCAGTCATAGTGGGACTATGACTTATTGTTCATTAGAGGAATCAGTGGTACTTAGGAAGTTAGATGTAACTATAGGGGCAAAACGGTAATTTGACCCTGTTATACTTACGAACACTTTGTGAAGGGTCATCGCACTATTGATTGGTTATATGGACATAGAAATATATTTATAGTGCGAAGAGTGCAATTGTCGGTCTTTAGTGGAATGTCCGACAGTTAATGGATGGTGAATATCGTGATTAAAGAGTTTAGTCAGTTATTCATGTACCGTTGGAGCTTCAAGCTATAGGTCCATAAGGTCCCCTTGGTAGCTCAATAGATTCAAGTTGAGAATCAGTTTTTGAGTTAGTTTGAAATGTTCAAATTAACAAGAGGGAATTTGGTTATATATGATATAATTAAATTAATTAAATTATATGTGATATAATTGATAAAATGTATTTGATACATTATTAGATTGGAGGAATTAATATAAATATGATTTATATTAAGTGCCATAAAATAGGAAAAGAACTATGGTTTATATGTTGCATATGATGCAATATTAAAACTATAGATTATAAATATAATATGATAAGTTAGTTATTGAATTTATTTATACTTTATTAATTATATGATGATTAATATTTCTTTTTCTAAATAACCGACCTTAGTGGGTGGTTATACACGATTTATAGTAATTGTGAGATAAAAGTAAAAACTTAAAGAAATACTTGAAGAAAAAGAGTTCGTGCTGTTCAGACACGTTGGTGACTGATCAAGGGAAATACTTGAAGAAAGAGTTCTTCAAATGTATTGTCACTCAATCCTTTATATTTGATTGAGGAAGCATGCTGTAATTTAATCTTTAATGCATAATTTGTTTCTATATGATTGTAAATATTTGAGTTCTTTCACAATGGAGTTTGGAACGATCCGCTTCCGCTCAAAGGTCCTCTAGTTTTAAAGTTCCTTAAATTGGTATCAGAGTCAGCTTGTTATGATTTCCAAGTTCCATTGTTGTATTGAATATCATTTACAGTCTTGGTGGGTTTTAAGTATTCTATAATGCATTTAAGTGTTAAGTGTGGTTGTGGATGCTGTTGTTGATGGATAATTTCGGGATAATTGCCTTTGTTTAAAGATTTCTTTACATCTCCAAAATTTAATTTGTAAGGGCCCCTACGTTTTTGGGCATAATTAACAAGCAATCGAGTTTGTACTCAAGTTTTTGCTTTGTTTGAGTCGTTCGTGATGAAGCTTCAGAAGCAAGGAGTTATTGTTCGCTTCGAGGGAAAAGATGAATTGTTGGTCGCATCGTTTGGCTTAAGCTAAATGATCGTTTAGATTTGGCTATGCGATCGTGTAGAAAAGTTCTACTCGATCATGTAGTATTTGCTAAACGATTGCATAGCTAATGCTACGCAATCAAGTAAAGAGTTTACTCGATCATGTTGTGTTGGCTACTCGATCGAGTAGATGTTGGGGGTAAACGATCACAGAGTATATAATACTCGACGCATGGCGCGCACGCTAAATGATCATGTAGGCCAGCATGCTCATCGCATAATCACTGGCTACAAAATCACTCGGTATACGATACTCGACGCTTGCTCCTCGATTGATTATACAATCATGCTCATCGCATAGTCGTTGTTTGAACGATTGCATGGCATGAGTTGCTTAATATGTACTGCACGATCGCGTTGACTTTCATGATCATCGCATAGTCCTTAACCATGCGATCAACGCTACACGATTGTTTATACTTGATAATCGTTACTCGACGCTCTGAAGAAGATGCTACACGATCAAGTGACGAGGCTTCGCCCAGGTGGTTCAAGACCTGATTCGTCTGTTTGAATCGGTTGACTCGATCTTTATGTAATAGTTAGCTTTTCTTTCCGGTTTTTTAGGCATAATTATCCCGTTCCATCAGATTTTTTATTTAATGTACATGAGATGTATGTTTGTTTATATGCCATAATGTATGACATATAGATTTAAAACTCACCATAGGTTATGCATTTTATTTATGCATTATCTTTATATTATAAGTGTTTTAATATAGAAGTTTGCATGATTAAAATTACATTAAAGCATGCTCATGCATCATATAATATAATAGTTATAATATATGCATGCATTAAAGCATATTCACGTATCATCTTTATTATAAATGTTATAGTATAAAGATGTATGTTAGCATGTATGATTAGTTCATTACTTGTTATATAAAAGCTATATATTAGTAATGAATGAACATTGCATGAAGCATGACACTTAGGTTTATTTATAAAAGTTATAAGTGCCTTGTGGATGTCTAGCTTAGCAATGTGGTTGATTTTGATTGTTTTATTCTTTATAAGAGTTATAATTAATGAAATTAGAATTAAAATCAATAACCAAGAGTTGCATGCAAACTTAGGTAAAATCATTTTTTAAAATAGTTTTAAAATTTGATTGAGATAGACCTAAGCTCACAAATTTGTAATGAGATTAAAAATTAGATTAATCTTTTAAATCGGTTCAATAGGATTAAATTGATTTCAATAAAAGATTAAATTTGTAATAAGTCTATCTACAAGGGACTTTTTGTCTAAGGCAGATTCTGACTAGGCTGGGGTATTTAAGCTGACGAAAATGGAACACCCCTACTTGGGAACCTACCTGGAAAGGTGAATTAGATATATAATGAGACTAAACATTTCATTGTCAAGTCTTATACAAACTCTTTTGTATAGAATATCCTCGCTCACATGTCTATACATGAATAATCAGGACCAGACCATTTGTAGTACTTTACAACAATTGTAACACCTACAAAGCAGGTCATACTCGTAGTGTCACCAGGATAAGGTACCAAACCTTAGCCATTTACTACAGACCATTTAGGTTATCACATAAACATGATCCACCCATATGTCTCTACTACATGTTAAGCTACAAGATAACCTTAGATGTTAGTTTATTGGTTTTGGTTAATGCAACAAAATGTGAAATAAAATATCATATATTTTATTAGATAAACAATGAGTTTGTTCATATCATTTACAAACTATAGGACCATACAAAATTTAGGGCATCAACCCCAACAATCTCCCACTTGACCTAAAGCTAGTGAGGTGTACAATATAGTCAAAATACAAAGTACACAAATAATAAACTAGGGCATAACACGCATCCAATACAAATCTCCCACTTGCCCTAGTTTAAACATGGCCTGTCCCATAGACCTATACTCTGTAGGCGACCTTCAAACACCTTAGTCATGAGGGCCTTTGTAAACGGATCAACAACGTCGTGCTCCGAAGCTATCTGCGTGACAATCACGTCCCCTCGATGCACAATCTCTCGGATGAGATGATACTTCCGCTCTATATGCTTCACGCGCTTGTGACTCCTAGGCTCTTGTGAATTAGCCGCAACACCACTATTATGACAATAAAGTGTGATGGGATTTAACATGCCTGGAACGATTTCCAGACCAGTCAAGAATTTCCTGAGTCAAACAGCTTCCTTAGCAGCTTCACAAGCCACTACATACTCAGCCTCTATGGTGGAGTCAATAATGCACCCTTGCTTGGTGCTTCTTCAT
This sequence comes from Benincasa hispida, assembly GCF_009727055.1. Taxonomy (NCBI): domain Eukaryota; kingdom Viridiplantae; phylum Streptophyta; class Magnoliopsida; order Cucurbitales; family Cucurbitaceae; genus Benincasa; species Benincasa hispida. The sequence continues at coordinate 39,560,068 of NC_052360.1, read as the reverse complement.
ACTACTGGCCCTTCGTTAAGAGTGAACATTGATCCTGATGTGGATTTCCTAGAATCCTTATCAGTCTAAAAATCAGAGTCTGTGTATCCTGTAAGGATTAAATTCTTAGAACAATACACGGGCATGTAGTTCTTCGTTCTCTGTAGATACTGGAGGATGTTTTTAATGACGGTCTAGTGATCTAATCTTGGATTAGATTGATATCTACTGACTATCTCCATTGTATAGCAGATGTCAGGTATAGTACATAACATCGCATACATCAAACTGCCCACAGCTGATGCATAGGGGATTCGTCTCATTTTCTCAACCTCTTGAGCTATCTTAAGACACTTTTCCTTAGACAATGTGCCTGAAAGGCAATAAGCCCCTCTTGAAGTTCTATATTGAATATTTGACAAACATCTTGTCAATATACGATGCTTGAGATAGAGTTAGCATTTTGTTCTTTCGATCTCTAAAGATTTGAATACCTAGAACAAACTGAGCATCTCCCAAATCTTTCATTTGGAATTAGGTCCCTAGCCAGTTTTTAACTTCAATTAGTAAACCTACATCATTCTCAATGAGTAGGATATCATCTACATATAACACTAGAAAAACTACTGAATTATTGATGATCTTCTTGTATACACAAGACTCATCAACGTTTTGATCAAAGCCATAAGATTTAATTGCAGTATCAAACCTTATGCTTCAAGATCGAGAAGCTTGCTTCAGCTCATAGATTGATTAAGCTTGCAAACCTTTTTCTCTTGACCTTGAATCCCTCATGTTGCTCTATGTAAATGGTCTTCTCAAGATTGCCATTCAAAAAGGCAGTCTTGACGTCCATCTGTCAAATCTCATAGTCATAATATGAGGCAATGGACAAGAGTATTCTGATAGATTTTAGCATAGCAACAGTTGAGAAAGTTTTCTTATAGTCAACTCCCTCTATCTGGGTATAATCCTTTGCCACTAATTTAGTCTTGAAGGTTTTCACCTTCCCATCAACACCTCGTTTCCTCTTCTAGATCCATTTACAACCTATAGGTTTAACCCCATCAGGTTGCTCGACAAGATCACAAACGAAATTGAAGTACATAGACTCCATTTCGAGATCCATTACTTTGATCCACTCATCTTTGTCAATATCCTCCATTGCCTTCTTGTAAGACAATGGATCCTCAACTTCACCATCAGCTACCATAGTCAGGATTTCTATTAAACCCATATAGCGAACAGGTGGGTTCACAACCTTTCTACTATGTCGAGGTTCCCTCAACACATTGAGGTGGATTTGACCTACTGGATGATCCAACTTCAGCAACTCTTTCTGAGGTACTAGGTTCTTCAACAACTCTTGTTGAAGATTCAGTAGTTTCTTTGGAAATTTCATTCAACACAATCTTACTTCTTAGCCTGTGCTTCCTTATGTGGTTTTCTTCAAGAAAAGTAGTGTTTGTTGATTAGCCTCAAGCACGTGTGTTGGGCAACCCTAGTTCTGAAATGGTGTAAACTAGCTTTACGACCATTACATAATTCCAAAGGTGTTCCAGCAAAACTCTTAGATGGAACGCAGTTCAGGATGTACGCTGCAGTCTCTACTGCATAGCCCCAAAACAAGTCAGGTAAGGAAGTATAACTCATCATTGACCGAACCATGTCCAACAGGATTCGATTTCTCCTTTATGATACACTATTCTGCTGAGGTGTGCTAGATGTTGAGAGTTGGGATACTATTTCATGTTCTATCAAATAGTTTTAGAATATCGTATCCACAAACTCTCCACCTCGATCAGATTGAGATGCTTTAATCGTTCTGTTTAATGCATTTTCAACTTCAGCCTTGAATTCTTTGAATTTTTCAAAAGATTCAGACTTATGTTGCATTAAATAAACATACCTATATCTTGAATAATCATCAGTAAAGGTGATGTCCCCTAGCTTTTACATCCATCGGACCACAAATGTCTGAATGCAATAGCTCTAAAGGTTCTTTGGCTTTGTGACCCTTTCCAGTAAAAGGTCTCTTAGTCATCTTGCCTTCAAGGCATGGCTCACACGCGGGTAAAGATTTTTCTTCTAACTCACTTAGAAGTCCATTCTTCACCAGCATCTCAATCCTATTGAGATTGATGTGTCCTAACCTCAGGTACCAAAGTTTGGCATTTTTTTAGGAGAAATTTTAAGTCTTTTATGTTGAGTTACTGTAGTCTTAAACATTTTTGTGTTATGGAGGGCATTAGTTGCTAACGATCTTAGCACATAAAGATTATTTTCCAGTTTTGCAGAACAAATATTAACACCATTTTTGGAAATAAACACTTTATTTACAATGAAATTGATACAGAATGAATGTTCAAGCAAACACTTTACAGAAATAAGGTTCCTTTTTAAATCAGGAACTACATATACATTTTCTAAAATAAGAAATTTGTTTTGTAAAGTCAACCGGAGACCTTCCACTGCCACAACCAAGATGACGTGTCCAGTTCCAACCCGCATCATCATCTCACTAGATCTAATTGCCGCCATGAACTAATTCCTTGAAATGAAGAACAAACATGGTTAGTGGCTCCAGAGTTTATAATTCAGGCAGAATCATCATTCTCTACTAAGTAGGATTCCAATACAAGTAAATCATATTTACCTTGCTTGGCCTTCTTCTTTTCTGCCAAGTATTTGGGGCAGTTCCTCTTCCAATGCCCAACTTGGTTGCAATTTGCCTTTACAATCTTGATCGGTTTTCTGCCCCTTTGAGCGCTAACTACTGGGTTAGCTTTCCCCTTTCCACCCTTCTTCTTCTTCCATTTTTTGTGCCAGAGGAAGAAGGTACAGACTTAGTCCCAGTGGTCGAACCTTTGTGGAACTTCTTAGAAAATGAAGCAGCATTTGCTTCACCCTTCTGTTACTTGCTTTTCATCAAGGATTGGAAGGTTTGTAGCTCATTGAATAGAGTGTTCAGGTTGTAGTCAATTCTGTTCAAAACAGCATTGTTATTGAAATGTAAGAAACTTTTAAGTTAAGATTCCAAAGTGAAGCTAACCTGACTGACTTCATCGATGCTTGACCCATTCATCTCTGTCGCGTTGAAGTGGACCATCATGTTGAAAACATGTTCTCGAACAAATACCCCTTCTTGCTTACGGGCATTGAAGATGTGTTTGAGAGCGTTATGCCTGAGTTGTATGGACGGTTGTCCGAACATTCCCCTCAGGGACTCCATGATCCCATGAATTGTGAGCATGGGCTCATGCTTCTTGGTCAAAACTTCGTTAATACTTGCCAAGATATACGCTCGTGCCTTATCGTTTTGTCCATGTCCAATCCTCGTAAGCTTCCCAAACATTTCGAGAGCATTAGGAGCTGGAATGGGAAGACAATCCTCTATGAGGACAAAAGGAAGATCATCGATGATCAATATTGTATTGATTGTGTTTTTCCAACTAGTATAATTCTCTCACGTTAATTTATCTGCGGCAAGTAATTTTAAAGTAGCGGTAGCCATGTTAAAGTAATTGCTGAAAAAGAACAAACTATTTACATTAATCTACTTGCATTAAACCACTTAAGACAACCAATCAAATTCTTAACAAAATAGTCTAGTGTATTCTAAGTTACATCTATTTTGCAATGATGTTTCAATGAGGCAGAACAAAAGTCACCGTAGGGTGATCAAGTGCCCCTTCACTTAGATGAGACATTCTCAACCATTAGAAAGAAACAACACCTTGTCACTGTAACTAATAGTCATCATTGTTTGGTCCAGAATTTTAGGTTCTAGAGTTCCACCTCAATGAACCAACCGTAGGGAAAAACCGATTGGGACATGAAACTAAAGCAATCCTATCCATTTCTGGAGATTGAATAAAGTGTCATGCAATACTGCCATCCTTTAGGAGGACACACATGATGCCACGAGGCGATGCATGAAACTTTATTTAACCAAACGAGAGAGACCGAGGGAGGTGCTGTCACATGTCCTGCTCCCACTTACTATAAACACTCTCTCTATTCACCTTGTTATTGACCTACCCAAATGCCACCCGTTAGGAGACACCCATGGTGCCTCGAGGCCAAGTGTAGATCTCATGGTGTGAATTTATAGGGAGAAAAGTGTAGAGGATAAAATGAAGTATCATATACCCCATTTTCCTCCCACTAAGTGTTTTACCTAGGGTTAATTAACTTAGGAAAAAATCAGACTACTGATTTTATCTAAGTGAACTTTTAATTTGCTAAAAAAACAACACTTGTCTTTGATGATTAAACAATTTTGATTGAAGTCTCATTAAACTCTTTAAAATACTTTGATCAAACTTGCATGCATGCAACAAGTCTATCTAATTCACCTTTCCAGGTAGGTTCCCAGGTAGAGGTGCGACGTTTTCGTCAACTTAAGTACCCCAGCCTAGCCAGAATCCGCCTTAGACAAAATGTCTCTTATAGATATATTTGTTGCATATTTAATCTTTATTAAGAATCAATTTAATCCTATTAAACCAATTAAAAGATTAAACTAAGATTTCTAATCTCATTAGAAATATGATCTTAAGTCTATCTTAATCATGTTTTAAAATAATTTTAAAAATGATTATAACCTAAGGTTTGTATGCATCTCTTAATTATTGATTTTAATTCTAATTCATTTAGTTATAACAATTATAAGTAAATGAAACAATTAAAACATTCATTGCATGCTTGACATACTTTAGTTAATCATAATATTTATAAATTAACCTAAGGTAATGTCCTGCTTCATGTAATCTCCATTCATTACTAACATATATAACAATTATATAACTAGGTGATGAATCATAATATAGCATACTTTCCATACATACATTTAACCATATATTATAACAATTATATATAAATGATGCATATATATGCTATTTGCATGCATACATATACTATAATATTTATACTATATGATGCATGAGCATGCTATATGATTTAAATCATGCATATACATATATTATTACATTTATAATATAAAATGATGCATGAATATAAATGCATAACCTATGGTGGATTTACATCTATATGACATACAATATGACATATAAGAAAAACATACATCAAATGTATATTTAATACTAACAGTTATAGATTGGGATAAGACACCTAAAAGAAACTTAAAGGCTAATTATTACAAGAGTAAGAGTCATCCGGTTCGAAACAAATGAACCAGACCTTGAACCCCTCAAACCGAACCACCCTTCAACGAACTCTCTATAGTGATCGTGTAATAAGCTTGATGTAAATGCTGTAGAAGCTTGATACACGATCTTGTAGCAGTAGCTACATGATCGTTTAGAAAAAGCTACATGATCTTGTAACACTGTTTTCTTCCTCATCGAAGCATGGTTTTTGAATTTCTTCTTTGAATCTCCTCGAGAACAGCACGAGCGACTCAAAACAATGAATACAGACTCTATAGCATAATTATGCCCAAAACAGGGGCCTTTACAAACAAAATTTGTAAACGAATAAAGCCTTAAAACTAAGTATCCTATCCCGAAACATCCATCAATGAAACCACATTCATTATTAAACCATTCATCGCATGAATTATGTACAGAGTGCATAATATTAAAACCCACCATTACTGTAAAATTGATTCAATAAGAAATGGAACTTGGGATCAGTGAACCAGCAAACCTGGCTCTGATACCAATTGAAGGAACCCAAATTGAAGGTATCTTGAGTGAACGCGGATCGTCCCAAACACCATTCTTTAAGGAAATTAATTTTTACAAAAAAGAAAAAACAAGATATGCATTTACATAAATTACAACCTGCTGAGTTAAAAGAAAACTTAGAATTTCAGAAACTCTTACCTTTGAAGACTTTCTTCAAGTATCCCTCGATCAAGATATGAACACTACCACGATGGCTTCTTCGGTATTCTTAGGTCGAGAACCCAGGAGTAGTGGGCTCTGACTATTTTGGAATGAGGGAATTGATTTTTTAGAAAGGAAGAAGAGTTGAGATTGTTCACCAACAACTCAAAACTCACATAACAACTTTTGTCTTTCTCACATTGTGTATAACGAATAAGGAGACTCTTTCCTCTCTTTCAAAAACCAAGATATTATCAAAATAACCACCCATATACGTGGGTGGAGAGAAAAGAGGGGGAGGGAGTTGTAATTCCCTCCATCATTTAGATTAAAAGTAACAATTAGTGATCAAAACTATCAGAACAACTTCTGTCTATCTCACATTGTGTATAACGAAGAAGGAGACTTTCTCCTCTCTTTCAAAAGCCAAAATATTATCAAAATAACCACCCATATACGTGGGTGGAGAGAAAAAATGGGGAGGGAGTTGTAATTCTCTCCCTTATTAGATTAAAAATAATAATTAGTATATATATAAATATGATAACTAACTTATCATTTAATAAATATATTAAATTATATGTTATATCAAATATAACATATAATCTATAGTTTTAATATTGTATTATATACAATATATCCTATAGATTTTTTTCTCTCTCATATGTCATTTAATATAAATCACATTTATGTTAAATTTAACAATTATGAATCCAATTCATATTAATAATATTTGAATCATATTCAAATATTTATTTCCTCTCATTAAAGCTATAATGTATCAAATACATTATAATAATTATATCCATATAATTAAAATAACTTAATTATATCATATATAATTAAATCCCTCTATTAATTTGAAAAATTCAAATTAATCCAAAAACTGATTCTCATTTAATTCTATTGAGCTACCAAGGGGATCTCAAAGATCTATAGCTTGAAGCTCCAACGGTACATGAATAATTAATCAAACTCTTTAATTAAATTATTCATCATCCATTAACTGTCGGACAGTCACTGACAGCTGCACTCTTTGAACTACATATATATTTCTGTGTCCATTGGATATAACCAATTAATAGTACGATGACCCTTCACAAATTGTTCGTAAGTACAGCTAGGCCAAAATTACGGTTTTACCCCTATGGTTACATCTAACACCTTAAGTACCACTGATCCCTCTAATGAACAATAGATCATAGTTCAACTATGACTAAACCCCTCTCGGGCTAGGAGAGAGTGTGGTGCCACATTGTTCAAGCTCTAGAATCAGCCTTAAGGGAGTAATTTATCTACTTACCTCGTCCTTGGGGAATGAGTGAATTCCTTCTTGTATAACTGTGTTCCTAGCTCCCGAATTAGACGAAACCCCAAAATGGTAGACTTGTTGAGTTGGCGATCTAGCCACTTTCACCCATACAAATTAAAGGACCGTCTTCATAGGTAGGACTTCACGACTCACTCAAGATTCAGGTCATGTTATTTATGGTCATCCTTGTGAAATGTAAGCCTCTATTATGAACAATGTTATATAATGAGACTAAACATTTTGTGGTCTGGTCTTATACAAACTCCTTTGTATAGAATATCATCGCTAACATGTCTATACATGAATGATCAGGATCAGATCATTTATAGCACTTTACAATAATTGTAACACCTACAAAGCGAGCCATACTCGTAGTGTCAACAGGATAAGGTACCCAGCCTTATCCACCTACTACAGATCATTTAGGTTATCACTTAAATATGATCCACCCGTATATCTCTACATACATGTTTAAGCTACAAGATAACCTTAGATGTTAGTTTATTGGTTTGTGGTTAATGGAACAAAATGTGGAATAAAATAACATATATTTTATTAAATAAACAATGAGTTTGTTTAAATCATTTACAAACTATAGAACCCTACGAAATATACGGCAACAACCTCAACAATAACACCATTCATAATAGAGACTTATATTTCCCCAGGATGGCCATAGGTGACATGACCTAAATCCTGAGTGAGTTATGAACTCCTATCTATGAAGGCGGTCCTTTGATTTGTATGGGTGAGAGTGGCCAGATCGCCGACTCAATAAGCCTACCATTTTGGGGATTCGTCTGATTAGGGAGTTAGGAATACAACCATACAAGACGGAATTCACTCATTCCTTAATGTCTAGGTAAGTAAATAAATTGCTCCCTTAAGGGTTGATTTCGGGGCTTGAACAATGTGGCACCACACCTTCTCTTGGGCCAAGAGGGGTTTGGTCATAGTTGGACTATGACTTATTGTTCATTAAAGGGTTTGGTGGTATTTAAAGAGTTAGATGTAATTATAGGGATAAAATGGTAATTTTGGTCTAGTTGTACTTACGAGCAATTTGTGAAAGGTTATCATACCGTTGATTGGTTATATTTAATGGACCCATAAGTATATATCCAATGGACCCATAAATATATATTCAATGGTCTTTAGTGGAGTCGGCAGTTAATGGATGTTGGGTAATTTAATTAAAGAGTTTAATTAATTATCTAAGTACTATTGGAGTTTCAATCTACAGGTCCATAAGGTCCCCTTTGTAGCTCAGATAATTAATCTTGGACTAATTTGAAATTGTTCAAATTAATTGAAGGTATCAATTATATGTGATATAATTAAATTAATTATATATGTGATATAATTAATATAATATATTTCCATACCATTATAATATAAAGTTTATTTGAGAAGAAATAAATATTTGAATATGATTCAAATATTAATTATATGAATGAGATTCACGTAATTAAATTTAGTATAAATGTGATTTATATAAATACCACATATGCATGAGAGAATAAAACTATAGGTTATATTGTATTTGATACAATGTAAACTATAAGTTATGTGTTATATTTGATATAACATATAGTTTAATATATATTATATGATAAGGTAGTTATCATGTGTGTATATATAATATATTAAAATAAATTGTTTATTATTAATTATTAAATTATTATTATTTTTTAAAATTAATTTGAAGGGAGTTACAATTCACCTTCCCCTCTTTTCTCTCTAATTGCACTATGTGTAGGAGTGGTTATTTTGATTATTCAAAATGATCATCTTCTTTACATAATCCCTAAGCGAAGGTTCTTTGAGATTTTCCTAACTCTCACAGAAAACCCTTTTCTCTCAAAATCACTCTCACTCTTCCAAAAAAAAAAAAACAGAGCCCACATCTCATGTAATTCTCATCCCCTATAGAGAATACAGAGGAAATTCTTGTGGTGGTGTCCTCACTGACGCGTTTGCGATCGATTTGAAGAAGAGGATTTGTGAAGAAGTTTTTTTAGTCTTCAAGGATATGTAATCTTCTCCATTTTCCTCTTTAAATGCATGTTGTAAATTTTTTAACTAATGCATAATTTTTGTTTGAATTCTGCAAATTCGTTGTTCTGTGAAAAAATGAAAATTAGGTCGATCCCCGCTTTTACTACGGAACTTCGCAGTTCTTTCAATTGGTATTGGATTGATTTTACAATTTTAGTCCCAATTTTTATTTTTTCAGATTGATTTTACAGAATTGGTGGGTTGCATTATGTATTTTTTTTCCATATGATGAATGAATATTGAATGTGTTGTAATTTTTGGATGTTTCAGGATTGGATTTCGGTTTTGTTGCTTTGTTTTTTTTTTTTTTTTTTTTTTTTTTTTTTTACAAATTTTGATTTGTAAGGCCCGTGTTTTGGGCATAATTAATTGTTTATAGAGTCTATAATTTAATTGTCTTGTGTCGTTCATGATCACCTGGTAGATTTTATGGAGAAAACGAAGGCAAATTCGGAGGAATTTCGATTGAATTCCCAACTGTACAGTGCTTATGCACAGTAGCATTGTAATGTTGTGCCCTAGTGTTGTAACGCTACGAAGGGCGGAACGAGATAATCTTTTGTAGCGTTATAATGCTAGGTCACAATGTCGCAACGATCTGAGATGGAAAAAACAAATTGATTCGCACACGGTTCGATTCATGGCTTGGCTGGTTCGTGTCTGGTTCGAGCGATTCATGGCCAGTTCGGGTGATGGGCGGTCCGATTTGTGCGGTTCAAGACCTAATTCGCTTGTTTTGAATCAGTTGACTATTAATTTTGTAATAGTTATCTTTTTTTAATTAATTAAATTAATATAATTGTTATATTAATTAAATTAATTATTTATGAGCCCAATCTCGATCCAATAATTATTTTAAATTATGCATATGATATATGATTTATTTTATTTATATATTTATATATCATAATGTATGTCATATAGTAAAATCCCACCATAGGCTATGCATTATTCATGCATAATTTATATTATAAATGTTATAATATATAGTTGTATGATTTAATTTACACCATGCTCATGCATCATATAATATAAATGTTATAATATATGATTGCATGCATTAATAACATAGACATGCATCATTTATATTATAAGTGTTATAATATATAGTTTGAATGTATGGATGAATGTATGTTATTAATAATATAATTACTTTATTATATAAGTGTTATGCATGTTAAGTAATGAAATGGAATCGCATGAAGCATGTCATTACGTTAGGTTATTTTATAATTGTTATAATTTACCTAAATATGTATTCACATGCAATAATTGATTTTAAGTTATTTCATTTCTTTTATAAAAGTTATAATTAAATGAAATTAGAATTAAATTCAATAAATCAATAATTCAAAATTGTATGTAAATCTTTAGTCATAGTTGGACTATGATTTATTGTTCATTAGAGGGATCATTGGTACTTAACGAGTTAGATGTAACTATAGGAGCAAAACGGTAATTATGGCCCAATTGTACTTACGAGCAATTTGTGAAGGTTATCACACCGTTGATTGGTTATATCAAATAGAGAAATATATTTGTAGTGCGAATAATGCAGTTGTCGGTTTTTAGTGGAGTGACCGAAAGTTAATGAATGTTGAGTAATTTAGTTGAAGAGTTTAATTAATTATCTAAGTACCATTGAAGTTTCAATCTACAGGTCCATAAGGTCCCTTCTATAGCTCAACAGTGATTATTGCGAATTAATTTTGAATTAATTTGAATTTTTTAAATTAATTGAGGGAATTAATTATATATGTGATATAACTAATATAATGTATTTGATACATTATAATATAAAGTTTATTTATGAGGAAATAGATATTTGAATATGATTCAAATATTAATTATATGAATGAAATTCACATAATTAAATTTAGTATAAATGCGATTTATATTAAATACCACACATGTATAATAAAAGTAAAACTATAGGTTATATTGTAGTTGATATAATATAAACTATAGGTTATGTGTTATATTTGATATAATATATAGTTTGATATATATTATATGATAAGGTAGTTATCATTTTTAAAATTAATTTGGGAGGGAGTTGTAATTCTCTCCTCCTCTTTTCTCTCTGATTGCAGTATGTGTAGGAGTGGTAATTTTGATTATTCAAAATGATTGTCTTCTTCACAGAATCCCTAAGTGAATGTTCTCTGAGATTTTCTTAACTCTCATAGAAAACTTTTTTCTCTCAAAATCACTCTCACTCTTCCCAAAAGAAACACAGATCCCACACTTCCAGTTATTCTCATCCCCTACGGTGTGGTAGTGTCCTAACTGACGCATTCGTGATCGATTCGGATAAGAGGATTCGTGAAGAAGTTTTTTTAGTTTTCAAGGGTATGAATTTTTTCTCCTTTTTTTCCTTCTTATGCATGCTGTATTTTTTTTTTTATTTTTTATTAATGCATAATTTCTTTTGGTTCTGTAAATTTCGTTATTATGTGAAAATTTTAAAATTGGGTTGATCCTCGTTTCCGCTACGGAACTTCACAGTTCCTTCAGTTTTATCACATAACTGAAGAAGTAGGTAAATACTCGTAGCAGGAAAGATCGTGTCCATTTAGGTAATCACTTAAACACGATCCACCTGTATGTCTCCGCATACATGTTTAAGTTACATCAGATAACCTTGGATCTTAGGATAATGGTTTATTGCACAAGTAATATAAAATTAATCAACCATTAATTCAACTAACATAAAACTACAAAGCTTTATGGCATACGCCCCAATAGTAACAACCTAGTATTTGTAGTTATAAAAAAATGATTATCGATCAACTGATCTTTTTTTTAGTATATTAGTTGATCTACGCGTGAAATCTTTTTTATTAAATTTCAATAACATTTTTTACAATAAGGACTAAACCGTTACAAATTATAAATTATATAGACCGAATCTTACTTATTAAAATTCAAGGATTAAATTGTTATAAATTTGAAAGTATATAGACTAAATAGTTGCCAACTGAAACCAATGCTAAATTGTTACTTGTTTGGTTTGAGGGTTTTCTGGATGAGAATTGGCACAGACATCCAAAACTCACGTTTGTTTCATGGGTTTCAACATTTTGCTTGCTTGGGAATAAGCAATTCCCAAACATCCTATTTTCTGACAGACAAGGTTTTATTTTCTCTTCCAAAACTATGGGTTTTCTATTTTCTCCCATCTTCTTCCATTTTTCATTTTATACCTAGTTTCATTTTGAATATAGTTAATTAATTAATTAATTAATATTAATTTAACAAAATTAAGATACCTATTTGTTTTAATAAATAAACAATAGTCTATTAAAATATCTACTTAATGTATTTTTATAATAAAAAATTATTAAATGAATACAATTATTTATGTACATAAATTATTAATTATTAGCTAACAATATTTTAAATATATTTAAATAGTAAACTAGTAGGATTGTTTAAATTTAGACCGTACAAAAATTCATTTTTAATAATAATAATTGATTACTTCTTTTTTTTTTTTTTATAATGAAACAATTATTTATTGATATTAATTTTAATTTGATCATTCATTATGTTTTTATAATGAAACAATTATTTATTGATATTAATTTTAATTTGATCATTCATTATGAACATACGATCATTATTATTATTTATAATCGATTAATTATTTATTATGATTGATTTTTATTACTTCATTCATTATTAATATACATATTTATATAAAAAGTTAGTAGCCTTTATTATTATTTTTTTATTAACATATCATATTTTTATCTTTTTATTTTTATTTTTTATAATATTTAATTAAAATTAAAATTATTAAAGTTGAATTTAATTAATTAAAAATGATTAAGTATTAGATTATAATTAATATGACATTCATTAAATATATTAATGGGTTAATTTTGATGATAAATTACTCAATTTTCAAATATTTAAAATTTAAAATTATTTATATTTTAATTCATTTTTTTTATAAATATCTTGAATGATATTTATTGTTTAAGTAAGTAATGAAAAATTTTCACATATAGAAAAAATGTCAAATTATTTATAGAAATAAGGAAAAAAAATGATAAACTTTTATCAATGTTTATCACATAGTATCAATGATAGACTTCTATCCGTTTCTATCACCAATAGATATTGATAGACTTCTATTAACCTTTATCAGCATCTATTAACGAAGAATAAATTTTGATATTTTGTTAAAATAGTTTTCCTTATTTTTCTATTTTTGAAAATCTCCCTTAATTAATCTATTAAATTTCGGGTAATTATTTTAAATGACAAAACTGTGCAAAATGTTTTTAAATATGATTCATTTTCTTATATTTGAAAACAACCCTTAAATTTATATAAAATTATCATGTTCGATTTTATAAATTAAATACAAACATAATTTTTTTTTCATAAAATTATGATAATATTTTCCATACACAATTAACATGGACATCTTTAATTCTCAGATATCTTATTCATATTCTTAGACATTCTATTCCTAGACCTCTTCTAAGTTTAAGCCAAGACCCTAAACAATGTTCTTTCTTATATTAATAATAATAATAAATAAATAAAAAACAACGTTCTTTCTTCAAAATAATAATCTATACTATATTAAAGGGGCTATAATGAGAGAATTTTCTCCTTCCCTTTTTGCCCTCACATATTTCAATAATTCCTTTCTTGCCCTCAATAAGGTGACTCTTCAACTCAAATAGTAGTTCATGTATTTGTTGATATTGAATGAACATGACTATTTGGGTTTGATGATGATGAGACACAACTTTTCTATTGTAAATGTATGGGTGTGTGATGTACCTATAAAAATAAAAAAATCGATGGCCAATGCAATTACCGTATCAATTTCAAACTCCACAAAATATTGAGAAGCAAAATCTTTCCAAAAATAATGAAGACTAAATTTTTTTTTGTTCTTTAAAGGAAATCATTTTACCAAGTTAATGAAGAGGTACGGTAATTATTCATCCTTTTTTCCTTTCTTTCTTTATTTTAAAATTTTTATTTCCACTCTAAAATTGTGTTTGAGAAAGTTTTTTAAGTGAAAAGTTTGCATTCAAGATGTTATTCCATTAAAAAAAAAAAAACCAAATTGAATAATTGATATGAAATCTAAATTTGAATGAAAAGTAGTTGCTTAATGAAGTGAACAAATTGTTCATTCCAAAGTAAGGACACAAGCAAAATTAGAGCAAAATAAATTTTCATTGTATTTGCTTTTTATATCAAACAATTTTTAGAGAATAAAGGGATATGGTGAGGGATGTTAAAAATTGAAGGGAATATCATATACGAATTGATTTAATTTTTTAAAATTTTATTCGTAATTCTTAATTTTAAATCCAACCTTTTTCCTTTTTCAATAATATGCATTTTCTTACCTTTTTAGATTATGTGATTTGTTTTATTATGTTTTTGTTCTTTTAATTTATTTATATCTAATTGATGTGGGCCTATATTCTTTTAATCGTTTTTTTTTATCTAATTGTAATCGATTTAGATACGATGACCCACTCTAATAAAGTTCATTTAACACATAAATATTTTATTTATTTTACCTAATTTTATAAGTACATTCACACCCCTTTATAACTACGATATATACTCATAGTTTATTTGTGTCATTTGGAATTTTTGCTGTTTTAAATTTTTTTTCAATGATATACTTTCCAACTAATACAATAACAAAAACAAATTTTGTATTCCTTCGTTTTAAGAAATTTAATTTTAACTTCATGTAATAACGATTTTTTAAAAACAAATAATAATCACACCTTTTTGGCTTCCATGGAATTCTCTTGATGAATCATTTCACATAATAACTAAAACTCATATGGACACATTCCTTACCAATAGTACATAACCCTTTACATAATAACTAAATATTTTTCTAGAATAAATGCACATTTTCCTCCAACATTCTTGTTTTCTTTGGCCCATCTCCATTTTCAGAATGTCATGATAGAACGAATTAAAAAATGATAATTTAAGTTTTTGTTCTTCGTAAAAAAAAATATTGGATCATGCCAAGATGAAACCTTGATATTCCTAAACTTATTTTCTCCGATGAAAAGATAAAATGATAATTGAAGTTTTTGTTTTTCGTAAAGAAAATATTGGATTATGCCAAAATAAAGTCTTGATATCCTAAACTCATTTTCTCTGACGAAAAGGTATGGTTGTTATCTTCATATTTAGATTTAGATTTAGATTTAGATTTATTATCGTTCATTATCATATATATTTGAAAAATCTTTTGGTTATTCTCAAATTTAAATTTTGAGACAATGTTGATTAGTAAATTTGTTTCCAACACTAACAAATCTTTTTGTTATTCTCAAATTTAAATTTTGATTATGTAGAAAATTTAGTTTCATTTTCTTTATTTTTTTAAATTCCTTTTTTAATAAATGGGTGGGAGAATTTTTAAGAAGCAAAAATAGACAAGAATTGGATCGATAGATAAGAAATGGAAATGGATTTGAATGGAAAATGGAAGGAGAACATATGTGAAAATAAAAGATAAAGTTCAGAAGGGAGTGTTAACAGTGATGATTATTTTTTATTTAGAAATCTTCAAACTTCAAAGAGTTGCAACACCATAGAAGATTTAGAACGTAAAAGGCACCACAATTTCATTCATTATCGTAAGTTTCAGATCAATACTTCTACTTCATGGTTCTTTGTAGAAAATTATAAGAAGTTTTAATTTTCAATTTGTCAAATGGATTATCTCCCAATTGATAAATTATTTAATATATTTAAAAATTTGTTCCTTTTGGTAGTGACACAATTACATAAAGTGTAATCATTTTCAATCGTAACAAAGATTTATACATTTGTGTAATTTTAAAATTTAAATGTTGAGCATGTAGTTTTTGTTAGTTCATAAAATTTCATATTATTATATTATTATTATTTTCAATTAGAACTTTGATTAGATTTCTATAATTTCAATCTTAGATATCTTATTTATTTGTTTGAACAAAAAAATTTATCAGTGTTTTCATGTGTTTAAATTTAACCGTTTTTTATTCATGGGATTAAGAGAAACTATCCATGACAACTATAGCAATGAGAAACAAAATCAAATTTGATGGATTCAAAGATCTACAAATAAAGTATTAATATTAACATATCTCTAACCTTTTATTTTTGAAATGATGTTTTTTTTTAATTACACAAGCATGCTAGAATCATAAAAAATATTATTTATGAAAAATTTACAACTTATAATTCCATGAAAAATATATTGATTCAAAATATGTGCGTTACCATCCAAATTTATGTTCCATGTGTTTTAAAGATCCTTCAAAGAGTGTGAATAGTGTAACATAAAATCTATATAATATAGTTTTTAACTATTTTATTTATTTTTAAATTTTATGTCAAGATATTTATTATTTAAATTTAATAAAATTTATATTAATTTGTTATCGAAACTTCATTAGAATTAATGGCACGTAATAATAAAAACGGTTAATGTGTGCGCAACATATTCCGAATTTCGAAGGAGAGTTTCAATTTTCTATTAAAAAATTTAAAAAAAAAAAAAAACTAAAAATAGGAGGCCCAGGCCTCTGCTGCCTACGACCGGTTTCCGAGCTCTGCCTCTGCACACGAAGCCCAAGCCCGCGATGGGCTCCATAACGTCCAATCAACCAAGCTGAAAATGGAGCCGCCGCCGCCTCTGCTGATGGTCGTCAGAAGCCACTTCCCGCCGACGGTATGAACCAGACATCTAACGAGCCAGACGTAACGGCACCTGAGAAGCCTAAGGAATTGGGGCCGACGAAGAAGCGTATGTCCTCCATGCTTCCTCTGGATGTTGGCACCCGCGTCATGTGCCGCTGGAGGGACGGGAAGTACCATCCTGTTAAGGTCATCGAACGCCGGAAGTTACAGGCAACTGGTTTTAGTGATTACGAATACTATGTCCATTACACCGAGTGTAAGCTACTCCTCTGAAGCTTGAATTAGTATGTGGGTATTTGATTTTTCGTTGTGGAAGAATCAAGCTGGAATGAGATATGAGAGCTGGTTTTCTTGATTGTTTTGGTCCCTATATTTGTTTGATGTGTTGTTTAGGGTTTTGTTTTTGGTGAATTAGGGCTTATTGAAATTTGGTCAATTTAGGGAGTGCCTTTTGGATTGAGTGAGACAAGTAGCTTATGCAGCAATGAGATTTTCCCTTTTCTTTCACGGACCAGTTAATTGATAAATGACATGGGTGCATCTTATTTTTCTCTAACCCTAGTGTTCGTTGATAAAATGATGAGTCTCTTCTATGTTGAGTTTGGAGTTTTCTTTCTCCTTATTCTGGATTTTGTGACAGTCAATAGGAGACTTGATGAGTGGGTGAAGCTTGACCAACTTGATCTTGATTCAGTTGAGACAGTTGTTGATGAGAAAGTGGAGGACAAGGTAAAGTTTTTTTTCCCCCTTCCATCTTCATTCTTTGAAACTCAACCAGTCCACTTCTGAGGCATTGTCACTGTTTTTAAGGTTATCCTTGGTTATGAGTTGGTCGTTTTGGAAGCCATATTTTACTTGTAAGTATTTAATATTTGGATCTTATTCCTGCACTTGAAGGTAACAGGATTGAAGATGACCCGACACCAGAAGCGGAAGATTGACGAAACCCATGTTGAGGTATGTGCTTTTAAGGATGCAGCTAGTCCTTTTTCATGAACCTTTATATCATGGCTTAAACAACTAATTGACAAGTAATCCTTTACAAGACACAATAGTACATGGGTGTTTGCCAGTAGTAGGTTAAAGAATTCAGTCACAACCTGTAGGTGCAAGTGCAAGCATGAAACTCTTTGTTAGTAGTAGGTAATTCTGTTAGATGGTGTAGTAAAAAAAAAGGGTGGATACTTACTATTCAGATGTTATGATATCAATTGGAGTGTCCAAACAAAATTTCCCTGCCTTCTTTATGAAATGTCTTATAGGGCCATGAGGAACTCGATGCTGCCAGCTTGAGGGAGCATGAAGAATTTACGAAAGTGAAAAATATTGCAACAATTGAACTTGGAAGATATGAGATTGAGACATGGTATTTCTCCCCCTTTCCACCAGAGTACAATGACACTACAAAGCTCTATTTTTGTGAGTTTTGTCTCAATTTCATGAAGCGCAAAGAACAACTCCAGAGACATATGGTGAGATGTGCTCCAAGCCAGTATGTCTGTAAAGAGAATTTTGAACTTCTTTTGGGCCTTACTTCCTGCCCGATGTGCATGTTCCACTTATTAATGTAGGAATTGTTGGTTGTGCTTGAACTTCTGTTTGGCCTTACTCCCTGCCTGATGGCTGCATATTCCACTTATTTATGTAGGAATTGTTGGTTTTGCCTGAACATCTTGGCAAATGATTTTACCCATCCCCAATTTGAGATGAAAGTACTATGAGAGATTGATTGTTGATGTGCGATAGCTTGATTTTATGGAGTGCATATTTTCAGATTGTCCAGCTGTTTGTTTCATGTTAAGCCACCAATTATATATATAAGTTTCAGCCATCACCTTATGTGTCGTGATACAATGACTTTTTTATTTCAATATTGAGTGCACTGTATTTTCTGTATTTATAATACGAACAATTGTAATAAGGTTGTCCCTTCGCGGGCATCAAACAATTATAATAAGATGTATTTTCTTATTATTATGTCCCATTTGGGGACATCAAGTACAATTGAATGCATTTTCTTGAAAGGATTTATTTTACTTGTTTTACAAACAAACAATCTTAAGTTACATGCTTTTGTTCATGTAGAGGAAGTGTGATCTGAAGCATCCTCCTGGTGATGAAATCTATCGATGTGGTACTTTGTCAATGTTTGAGGTATGGTCTCGATTAGGTTTTTCAATCTTTTGGCTCTTTCATGCTGCAGTTGTTGCCTTGTTTTATTTTCTCGTGTATCGTTAAATTTCCTTTTTCTTCTCTATTTTAGACTAAAAATAGTGCCATTCTGTTTTTATGATTATGGTTATGATTGCCACAGAGAATTTCTACTGCATTCTAACAGTTAATGCAAGTCTGATATTTCCTCTACTCACATTGTGTGAAACACTATTTTAAAGTATTATTTAAATGATAACTCCATTCTCCTTTTAAACTGTCAGAAAAATAATGTACACAAAGCCATACAACAATGGTTTTACTTTTTAGACTTTAAGAAAAAAAAACAGTGATTTTATTTTTATAGATTAGAAATTCCTTATATAATATTTTTATTGTTAATTCTTCCTAAAACAGGTTGATGGAAAAAAGAACAAGGTTTATGGGCAGAATCTCTGTTACTTAGCAAAGTTGTTTCTGGACCACAAGACTCTCTACTATGATGTTGACCTTTTTCTGTTTTATGTCCTATGCGAGTGTGATGATCGAGGGTGTCACATGGTTGGATACTTTTCGAAGGTAATTTTTTGGTTCAATATAACTGGAATTCAAATTGAAATTGTTTGATTATGACCTAAGGGGAAATAGAATGGTGCTATCGTTTCTGTACTACTACTATTACTATTATTTTCTTGCACTGTGGGGGGCAAAAAAGGGACTGATAGGGACTTAAAACTCTTGCATGAATATAAAAGGGAGTATGATCATGAATTTTTTTGGGCAGGGAGGTCCATCTAAGAGCGAGAGAAACTATACAATGCACCAATAGAGGGAAGAGCTATGTTTTACAGTTGAATTGTTTGCCCGTCCAAATTAGGCTTTTTGCTGCTATGGTGGGTTGTGCGGTCAGTCTCCCTTCCTCCTGTTTATGGTAGGGGGTTGTGGGGAGGGGAGGAGAAAACATCATCACTAAAATGGACTGATAGGGACTTTATACTCTTGAATGAATATGAGAGGGAGTACAATCATGAACATTTTTGGGCTGGGAGATCGATCTAAGAGCAAGAGGAATTACAAAATGCATAGAGGGAAGAGCTATCTTTTAAGTTGAATTGTTGACTATCCAATTAGGCTCTATTGTGGATTGTGAGGTCAGTTGATCCCCTCAGGAAGGGTATATGAAGAATAAGTCCGTTTGGAACCTGTTCTTGAGAAGTAAAAGAAGTGGTGTCTACATGGAAAAAAAGCATTTTTCTCAATGGGGGATACCTACTCCCATTCAGGCAGTGCTGAGTAGGATTCCCCGTTACCATTTGTCTCTTTGTAGAATTCCAGTTTTGGAGTAAGAACCTTTAGAGGGTAATGAGGAATTTCTTGTGGGAAGGGTTTGAGGAGGGAGGAGGCTCACACTTGGTTAAGTGGGAGGTGGTTGGAAACCTATGGATTATATATGGGGAGCTTTCGATTATGTAACACGGCTTTATTGGCTAAATGGTTAAGGTTATTGTGTGGCAAGTTTTACATGAGGGAGTTGAGACGGGGATTGCACCCAAAGACATTCTTCCTATGTGTTGTTCCTGCAGTGTTACATTATTTGCAGGAGCATGAAGAGGGCCTTGATTATTTGTTGTGGGATTTTCGATTTGCTCTTTACTTTTGGGTCGTTGGAAAAGCTAGTTCTGGGTGTGTGGGGCTTGTGATAGAGTGGGTGGTCTATGGTGGAGGTGCTTTGAAATCCTTCTTTTAAGGAAATGGGCAAAGTGTAGTGGCAAGCAAGTTTCTTTTCAGTTTAGTGAATATTTGGATTGAGAGAAACAAGAGAATTTTAGAGAAGTGGAGAGATCAGGTGAGGAGATTTGGGAGATTGCTAGGTTTAATGCCTCCTTGTGGACTTTGGTCTCTAGATACTCTTTTTTGATGAATCAACAACTTGACAAGGCACCAAAACACCCTTATAAAGGAAGGAGTTTCAACTAAGTGAAATGTTACCAAGTGAATAATTACAAAAAAGCTTCGAAACCGAAGCCTGATCTCTAGACTCTTTTAATTATGAACATTTAAAAATCTTTCCTATTTTCTCCAAACTCAATAGGCCATACTGTAGCTGTTCTCATTTAATTGCATAGATTCTATTGATGTTTTGAAAGCTGTGACCTGAGAAAAACTGGATATTAGGGGAAAGCATTGTTACCAAATAGAGAGCTGAACACCTTGGAAAGATGCCTTCGCTAAGGAAATGGGCAAAGTTTCAATGGATATAGAGTGTTTCGTGTTGTGGAGAGGGACCTTAGTGAGGTTTGGTCTTTGGTGAGGTTTCATGTTTCTCTTTGGGCTTTGGTTTCGAAGATCTTTTGTAATTATTCCTTAGGGCAATATCCTTTCTAGTTGGAAGCCCTTTCTTTTAGTGGGGTTTTTTGTGGGCTTGGTTTTTTGTATGTCCTTGTATCCTTTCATTTTTTTTCCTCAATGAAAGCAGTTGTTTCTACCAAATAAATAAATACTAGAGAGCTGAACATGTAGTCCCATGGTTCTTAAGAAATTGGTGCCAAGGAAGAGATGGTCTCGAGTCACCATCATCTTTATAGCAAAAAAAAAAAAAAAAAAAACATCTTTAAGGTGATAAAATAATAGGGACATTTATGATCTGGAGGGTCTCATACAGCATGAACCAGAACAGGTGGGGTGGGAGGGTGTCTGTCATCTTATCAATGTGAAGCAGCATGGGTTTTTTCGGGAAAACGTTCCATATTTTTTTCATGGTCTAGACTCTTAACATCATCCTTCTGCCTTCTGGTTGGTCTGAATCTCATTGGAGTTGGCAAGTACAGAAATCTACTCTCTAGTTTCAAAATCAAGTTATGGAACTGGAGATTTATGAAAGATCCTGATGCTTTTTGGTGTAAAGTTGTGAAAGGTATACATGGTGTTGGCATACCTCCGGAAAATTTGGGTTGAGTTTGATCTTAGTGCTTCATTGAAGAAACATGTAATCTTTCCAAAAGCAAGTTCTGCTATTCTTCTCCTTCAAGTTATAAGCATCAGAGAGGTCGGTCCTATTTTTTTTTTTTTTGGTTCAATTTCGGTGGAGGTTGCAGGGTTCGACATTATGTCGTGAGCTACCAGACCATACGTTTTTTTTTCTAAGGGAAAAAAATGATAAAAGTAATGTTTGTTTAAAATTAATTTATCTACTATGATGAACAGAATTTTGATTCATGGCATACTTTCTGATCCATGCTTTAGTAGTTTTTTTTCCCCGGTTTAGTAGGCTGGTGGGTGTTTTTGTGCCAACAGGTGGTATAAAAATGAATAAAAAATTGTCATGCGGATTATGGATTTACTACTAAATTGCTTTAGAACAACTTATAAGCTAGGAACAAATTTTGAACTTCTCATACCTCTTAAGTGTTTGAATTGGATTATTTTTGTGACTATATTATCTGTCGGTGTGCAGGAAAAGCATTCAGAGGAATCCTATAATTTGGCATGCATTCTCACCCTTCCTCCTTATCAAAGGAAGGGCTATGGCAAGTTCTTAATAGCTTTTTGTAAGTCCACAATCATTAAACTGGCTCTATGTTTTGGCAATTGTGTCCGTGACTAGCAACCTCAACGAGATCTGTTCTCTAGCATTGAAAAAAGCTCGATGAGCTCTGTTCTTTAGCAATGAATAGGACCAGTGGTTTTCTTAAGTTTAATTTGTTATTTTAGTTTTTTTTTCCTGTTACCTCACGTTTGTTTTTAACGGAAGTTTTGATCTTTTATGAAACTGAGATCAGCTTATGAACTCTCCAAGAAGGAAGGTAAAGTTGGCACGCCTGAAAGGCCTCTTTCAGACCTTGGGTTGGTGAGCTACAGAGGATACTGGACAAGAGTGCTTTTAGACATCTTGAAAAAGCACAAGGCCAATATCTCTATCAAGGTTTGCATTTTTTTCCCTAATTGAACTTCAGGATTTGTTGTCTCATATGGATTCTTTCGGTTGATGTCTTTGATGATATTTAAAATATTCCACTGAAGCTACGCTCCTAAAAAATTATGCCAATTTCAAATAATGTTCGGATGTACTGCTAGTCATTAGATTTGGTACCTAAGACTTGGCGCATTGTTCATCCCTTTATGTCAGGAGCTAAGTGACATGACAGCCATCAAAGCTGAAGATATTTTGAATACACTTCAGAGCCTGGAGTTGATTCAATACAGGAAAGGGCAGCATGTTATATGTGCTGACCCCAAGGTGCTGGATCG
Organism: Benincasa hispida; assembly: GCF_009727055.1. Taxonomy (NCBI): domain Eukaryota; kingdom Viridiplantae; phylum Streptophyta; class Magnoliopsida; order Cucurbitales; family Cucurbitaceae; genus Benincasa; species Benincasa hispida. The sequence goes on along the minus strand of NC_052360.1, from coordinate 39,536,770 downwards.
TCATCTCAAAGCTGCCGGTCGTGGGGGCCTAGAGGTTGATGTTAGCAAATTGATCTGGACTCCATACAGAGAACAGGGTTGACTAATTATTAAGTCGGACGATAACCTAACTCTGTATGTACAATATTAGTGTAGAATTTTAGTATAAAGCATTGGCTTTGCCATTCTTATCTGATGAATGTAAGCCTGGACAATCAATATGTATACTTTGAATTGACAAATGGTAAAAATCTAGCTCTTTGTACATTACTAGTTGCTATTTCTTCGAAAATTTGGCTTTAATTTGTATTTCATGTGTGACCCTTGACATTCACCCTTTTTCTTTATCTTGTTTCTTGATTCATGTGCTGCTTGTGAAGGATATTAAGATTTAAAGAGAGAATTGTCGACTTCTTGGATCTATTATTTTTCTTTTACAAATAAAATGTAAAATTGGATATGGCTTTTTATATTTGTTTATGGTTCAGTGTTCTCACAATAATCCTTCCCTTAACAAAAGTCAAAGTACAGTAGGATTTAGTTGATGATTAATCTTTCAGCAGAACAGGAACTCTCTTTTTTAAATAAAATTTTATAAAATAGACTCATTTTAACACCTTAAATTTTTAGACGCCAATTTTTCGTTTCAATGATTTGAATAAGATTTGAAAATTAGATTACAAAATAATATAAAAACTAAGAACTATCATCCACAAGCCTTATTTGTCAAGTAGCTCTGATGCTAGACGTGGCAAGAGTAGACAAGAAAGCTAAAACAGCAGCAGTCCAAAAGAAAAGATGATGTTGCTTTTCCATAGCCTTTGTTGGTCATGTCCACATCTCCAAAAGAAATAACCCTTTTTGGTGAAAGCAGAAATAAGATCCCTTTCTGTTCAAATTTTCTTAGGAAAAAGAAGCAGATTTCACTGCAGAAGACTCATCTAGTAAAAGTTCTGATTTTCTTTTTTAAATACATTACATTTGCATCCTCCCAAGGTGAAAACGTCAGTACTTTTGTTTCTTAACACTGTTCCCTTTGCCCATCTCACAAGTTTTAGGCTTAGGAAAAAAAAAAAAAAGAAATATACTTTTGAACTTTGTCATTTTTAAAGATATTTTGTAGAGGATGATTAGGGCAAAGAGTGAAGTTTTGAATTCCAAGAGTCTGAAATCTGGAGAGTTGTGAATTCTTGGACAGTCAATGTAAGGAGTTAATAAGAAATAAAAAACTCCTTACTCTCCAACTTCATTTATTGAGGAACTTCATTGTTCTCTTTTTTTCTTTTTATTTTACACATCGATTGAGAAATTCCATCTTATAACTTCAAACTTTGAAACACAAATTTTCTAATTTCAATATATTAATTGGCTTTAGAACTTAACTTAATACCCCAAACATCACGATAAAATCAATGAGATAATAACCCGTAACAAAAATATAGATCATCACACCCATACAATTTGAATGTTGCACCGTTTAAGTCTAAATTTTCGTTTTAAATTCTACTCCAAGTTTAAGTGCATAGCCTTTTTCAAGATTTGAGAAAACGGGAGGGGAAAAGGCATTTGGCTGCAAAACCTGGAATGGGGAGGACAAAAAATCACAGCACTTGGCCAAATTGACCAAATTTGCCCACTGTTTCATTTAAAACATGTCTGCCATTTACTTCAGATCTGATGCATATGTGTTGTTTGTTTCAACTTCAAGTGCAAGACTTTGCAGCAAGATGATATGAACAGGTAAACTTAATATAAACATGTCGCATAAAATTGAAACTTGAACCAAAAAGAAGATTATGAACAACGAGTAACAATCACACTGTATTCAGCATCAGTGATTGAGATACAATCAAAAAACTATTAAGAGAAAAAACAAAAGAACAGATCATTTACAGATACTCTCCATGGAATATATGATTAGATTACCCATTTCCACTTCCAAATTTTTCCTCATCAAACAGTCGTAATCTGAAGCCGATGCTTTGGAAGATGGGTTTGCTGTATCTGTAAGCTCTGTAGTACAATCCCACCTGACCTTCTCTTCCATAGATTATCCATTTCCCCTCTTTCTTCTCCGGCTTTTTGCACTCGCCGGACCACCGGCAACGGCGGATCCAAATCCACTATGTTGAATGATCCGCAATTCCCATTTTCAGAAACACTCTTCTTACCCATAATTGCAGAATTTGGGGCCGCTCTTCTTCTACTCCCACAACCGTTGACACCCACCGACGATATCGATGCGGCGGTGGCAGCGGCGGTGGACCTGGTGGTGCCGGTGCCGGTGACGGTGCTGGAGGGGGAAGCCAAGAGATTTTTGTTGGAGAAAAATTTCTTCAGCTTGAAGTAACCAACATTTGGGTTGTTGCCATTTTTGCTGTTAAGAACGGCATTTTTGGTTGTAATCAAAATCCTGTGAGAAATCGGAAGACCCGCAACTCTGTTATTCCGTTTAACTTGACCCATACATCCGATTCTCGGCGATAAAGGGTCACCGGAAAAGGACTCCGAACGGTCCCGATCGCATCTGGGTGGCCGGCCGTCTTTAATCGCCGGCTTAGAACAGAGCATCGGCAAGAACATGTGTTTGTGGCGAACATTTTGTGGATTAAAGCGATTATATTTGTCCCCCATTTCTAATCTCTGTTTTTGAAAGAGAAAACAGAGGTTGGAGCTTGCTTGATGTACAACAATGGCTCCCAAGAGCTGTATACAGTGGAGAGAGAGAGAAGGGTTTATTGGGAAGATAAGAAAAATGGGCAAATGGGAACCGAAATCTTGGCGGTGTTCGAGGTAAAAAAGCTTGGTGGAAGTTTTGTCAAATATGAACAACGTTGATCGAGTCTTGGCCTTTTGCCTCTTTTGTTGCTCTTTTGAGAAGTTGTTAAAATATTCCACATGAAAAAAATGTTTGGCTCTGAAATTTATATAAACTTTGAGGGTAATATGGATAAAGTTTCCATATCTATAAACATCATTCCTTTACTCCGATTATCACGGTTTGTTGTGGTCAATATTAGGATTGGTTGAATGTCGATATGACATGTCTAAAAGTTATTTTGAACTCGAGTTCATTTCTCAAATGCTCAGAAGTTGTATTAGTTTGTAGAGAATGACTAATAAAACAATTGCTCTCGTTTTAAATTAAAAATACTATATAAGTGATTGAAATTTCAAAATTTTCTTTCACTCTTAAATTTTCAAGATTTATATATACACAAAATAAGAACGAGAAACTTTACGTAGCTCTACCAAATTGTTGATATGGGAAATGATTATTTATTAACTTTCTTGATTTTAGAAAAGCCTAAAATCATGGACATCAAGTTACGATGGGTAAAGAATTTATTAAATTGAAGATGGTCATGTTACTCCAACATTTTACTTGTGATGTTAGTAGTTGAGATAAATATCACAATCTTCAATATTAATCTCATTTTCTTAATCTATAGAAATATCGACAATGTCGATAAATGATGTCATCTATTTTATGGGTGTCCATGGTTTGATTTGGAGGCCAAAATCGAATCGAGTTGAAAAAAATTCAATCTTGAATATATACCAAAATCAAATCATTTATTTACTCCAAACCAAATCGAATCAAACTGCAAAAATTCGATTTTCAATTTTCGATTTATTTATTTATTTTAATATGGTAGAGAGATGTGAGATGAGGGTCAAAGATTAACAACAAAAAAAAAAAAAAGTAGGATAAGGCCAAAGATGGAATTGGCTTAGTTTGGTGGTGTGTGGAAATTTGGTTAAGTTGAAGTAAAGTGAAGGAAGCATCTTTAATAATGAGTGGTCCTCTCTCTTTCTTTTCCTTCTTTTTTCTTTTACACAATCAAAGCAATTCAATTCATTTTGATTCATGCCAACTTCACACGCTATACCCATCTTGCTTTGGTAAATCATGTGCCTTTGTCTCCTTCACTTCACATCTCACACCCAATCCAATCCCTTTCTTCATTTCATTACTCTTTTTTTCTAACCTAAATCTTACTTTCCACCCTAAATAGCATTCTATTTTACCTAAAAAACACTTGTTTTTTCTTATGTTTAATTATCCTCAAATCTCGTGAATTGAGTGTTATACTTTGAAATATATGTATATAGTTTGATTGTGAGTTATTTGTTGGATTCTCACAAGATATGTATCTAGATTCTCGTATTTGTTTGACAATAATGTAGGATTTGTATGTATCCTCATAACAAAATATACATTGTGCCGTAGATATATAGTTGGACATTTAAATATATCACGAATCTAGATTCTCTAAAAAATGAGTGATCATTAATATTCCTTTTGCATAACATCAAGTGAACTTGTAATTTAAGTCATGCTAATAAGTTTACTATTATGATTCACGATAAACGTATCCATATTTAAATAATAAAAGTCCAAACAAATTACATTACAATAATACTATTTTACTTGTCCATTACCATGATATAGATTAAGTAAATTACATTACAATTATGGATTTGACAGGATCTTAAAATCATACCAATGAAAAAAACTTGAAAAACAACCAAAAGAAACAAAGTTTAACTTTTGAAGTAAAATTGTCGTTGTGTAAATAAATAGCATCGTGAACGTTATTTTATATATACACTTTTGAATTTTGTATAAAAGATATTTATATTTTTTAAAAAGTTACAATGTTATCTGTAACATTTCGTATGTTATTTATGACATTTATATTTTTTTAAAAGTTACAATGTTATCTATAACATTTCATAAATATTTCAAAACTATCATTGAAGTAGAAGTTCGTTTAAAATATTAGACTACAATTTAAATTGAAACAATGAAGACATTGATCTAGAACGAAAATTAGGATTCAAACACGTTCACATTATTTCAAATCTTCACTATATCTTTTCAAAGTTCTAAAATCCGTTCAACATTCTAACAGATGCTTATTCTAATGATATTTTTTATATGAACGACTTAAGTGTAACATTACCATTTTTTCAAAAAAAAAAAAAGAAAGAAAAAAGAGTAAATTTTTAAAAACAAGTAACAATGTTAAGAAGTATTTTTTTTTTATAACTTAGAAAAAAATAGTATTTTCATGAATGACGTTTTTTGAAAGTAGTAAAATGGGTGGGAGAAGAAAATTTCGACAAGATTTAATTAATCATAATCAACTCTCTTTTCTATTAGAACTATTTGATTTAGTTCCATAGCTGACACGTCTGTGACAGATTATCATTAAAACATTGCTATTAAATTATGCTAAAAACCTTATTTTATCATGCAAACTAAATTATTTTATTTTAGGCCGACTTCCTAAGAAAATCTGTCTTGTTTTGGTTTGCTGTATTTAAATAAAGGAAAAAGAAGCCATTGCAAATATAATAATTAGTTCAAAATATTTACAAATATATCACAATGCAAAAACGATATGTAGATATAGCAAAATTTAGATTTACCTTTCGAAGTCTTGGATAGACTGTATATATTTTTTTCCAAAATGTATTGTAATTAAAGTGTGGGGTGGGGGAATTGATCCTCAAATCTTGAGGTCAATAGTATAAACACTATGCCCTACGTTCTTATTGGCTTGGATAGACTATATTATTGATAGGAGTCTATTAGCAATAAAGCTCATCACAGTCTATCAATCATAGAGTATTTTATTGATAAATTTTGTTATATTTGCAATTCTTTAGGATCGTTTGATTGGACGGTTTCTCTATGGAATTGACACATACATAAAAACACATGTTTATTTCATAGGTTCCAATATTTTGCCTTGAAATAAGATATTATCAAGCATTCTCATTTTCCAAAAAAAAAAAAAAAAGTTTTCTATTCCTTTTTAAAATTGTGGTTTTTTTTTCTCCCTTTTCATCGGTTTTTCATTTTATATATAATTTTATTTTGAATATAGTTAATTGATTAATTAATATTTAACAAAACCAATATAAATATTTAGTTTAATAAATCAATAATAATCTATTAAAATATTTAATTAACTTGTTTTTACAATAAAAGAATGCAATTACTTTTTATATAAATAATTAATTAATTAGTTAACTATATCTTAAAAATTTTTAATTAGTAAATAATGATTAATTAAATTTAATTTGTACACAAATTTATTTTTCAATAATAATAATTGATTACTTATTTTTTTTATCAAATAATTATTTATTGAAATTAATTTTATTTTTATTTTTTATATAAACATATAATCATTATTGATTATTTATAATAAGTTAATTATTTTATTGTAATTATATTTTACATAATTCATTATTAACATATGATATTGTTATCTCATTTTTACTTTTCTATAATATATTGTTTATTAAAATACATTTTTTATATTATTTATTAAAATTACAATTACTAATATTAAACTTAATTAATTATAAAATGATAAGTATTATATTATAATTACTATGACATTCATTAAATATATTAATTGATTAATTTTTAATAACAAATTACTCAATTTTCAAATATTTATAATTAAAATTATCATTGATTCTATAATTAATTAAATTTTATCAATATATTGAATGATATTTATTTTTTAATTAATTAGTCTACTACAATGGTATAAGATTGTCATAATTAATTTCATAAATTAGATATAAGCATAATTTTTATTCATAAAATTTTGATAGACAACCAAACACAGTATCTTTGATTTTCAGATATCTTATTCTATAAGATCTATCCTTAAACTAAAAAACCCTTAAAATATGGTTATACATTTAATTATTAGCCATAGTATTACCAATTGCAATTACTTAAAAATACGCAGACTCACTAAAAGGTTTTTCCCTTTCTTTTTTGTTTTTTTAACTTAAAATGGAAACTAAATATTCCAAATGCGGGTAATTTTGGGTTTTTTTTAATAATGTAATTTAAATAAATAATTACAAAAGTAATATTTTTGACAAATTATTCTTAAAATAAATTGACTAAATCGTGGAGATAGTACACCGTCCACAAGTCCATTTAAATCGTGTAGCACATCCACGATTTATCCCTAAATCGTTCACGATTTAACTGACATGGATTATCAACACGTCATGATACATGCCTTTCACTTGGATGTTAAAAAAACTCGTGGATCATGTCCACGACAATTTTCAAGTCATAAAAATCCGCACTCTTTCAAATCTCACAAGCAAACACTAAAAAAAAAAAAACAAAAAAAAAAACCCTCTTTCCTCACTCTACTCACTAGCTGGTGTTGTTGAAGCACTATCATCTTTTGCCTTAGCACCGCCAACCATGCCACCATTTACTTCTCATCACCATTGCAGCTGCCATTTCGTCACCAATAGTAAGTTTCATCATGCCCATTTGTTGAATTCTCGCAACAAGTGTGTATCTAGATTCTTATGTTGGTTTCACAATAATGTAGGGTTTTAAAGTTTTCTAAAAAAACATTGTACAAAACAAATAGTCATAGATTTGTAGTGGGACATTTCAAAATGTCAGGAATCTATATGTCTAGAAACAAGTGATCATTAAATGTTCATTTTATTATCACATCAAGTGAATTTTTATTTAAGTCATGCCTATAACTCTTGTATCAAGATTCATGATAAACATATCTATATTTAGATAATAAAAGAAAAATTTTTACGTATAGAAAAACTCCTATTAATCTCTATCTTTCTATCATTGATAAACACTGATAGATTTCTCCTATTAGTCTCTATCTTTCTATCATTGATAAACACTGATAGATTTTTATTAACATCTATCAGTGATAGACTTGTATAAGTTTCTATCAATTATAGACTTCTATCAATTTCTATCACTAATAGATACTAATAGACTTCTATCAATCTTTATTAGTGATAGACTTGTATCAGTTTCTATCACTAATAGATGTTGATAGATTTCTATCGGTGTCTATCCGTGATTGATATGATAACAATGTCTATCACAAATATCTAAAAGCAATAAAACTCAACAATATCCAACTTCATGGGTAAATCAATTTTAACACAAAAACTTAATGGGTGTTCAAGAACCAAACAAAATTAACCCAAAATGCCCTGAAATCTTACCCCTAAGGGCAAAAAATCTGGCGAACTCTAGCGCTGGTAGTGACAAGACAATGACAACAAGGATTGGGCTGCACGAATCTAAGAGTTAGAGGAATAGAGAGTGAATCGGGTAGAGAGAAAAATCGGCTTACCAACAACAACGTACAACCAAATTTACGATGTAGATCTAAACGACGATGGATCGGTGGTTGGGCATGAGTGCAGTGGTTGTTGGACATTAGAGTGCATGGATTAGAGAGAGAGATCGAGATCAGATCGAATAAGAAAAAGAAAGTGCATGGGTTAGAGAGAGAGATCGATATCGAACTAAAGAAGAAGAAGGTAGAGAAGGGAGAAGACAGAGAAGGAAGAAGATTATTAAATTTTACTATGATGTATAAATAATTTTTCTTATTTTTGTATTTTTGAAAATTTCCCTAATAAATATTCAAACAAGTATTTATAGAGATGAAAGCAATAAAATAATTTGAAATATTTTTTACTACATATTCTTTTTACATAAAGATTTTATTTGTCAAAACTGATGATTGTAGTGTTGTGGATGTTATTGTTACCTTTTAAAGAGTGATAAATGCAAAAAGAAAAAAAAAATCCTGAACTTTGTCATTTGTAAAAAAAATATTTCTAATTATTTTAAAAATTGGGATATTATACGTAACCATTCATAAGCAATTCAAAATTAAACCACAGTTGGAGTTGAAGTCTACTAAAATAATGGACGAAAACTGGGATTGGAACAATGTGCACATTGACTTCAAATAGAAACAGAAATTCAAACACCTTCACTCGGCATTTGTTTATATTTCAAACTCCCAAATTATTTTCAAAATTCTAACCTATGCTTACTCTAATAATAGGTAATTTAATATATTCTTAAACAACTAAGAGTAATATTATAATTTTTTTTCACTCGCATGTCATCATCTAATGTAATACAACTTTCGTCTAAACATGTTTAATTGTGAGTTGATAACATTTAATGCATGAGTGCTAGTATGACCACACTCAATATTACATTTTTTTTTTAATAAATGACAAATGTTATACATTTTTCATACTTAGAAAAAAATAGTATTCTAATGAAGATGCTTTTTATGTGAAAAGCGGTCAATGGGTAAGAAGACCAAATTTCTACAAGATTTAGGATATATTTGGAATGCATTTTTAAGTATTTAATTTAAAAAATAAATCATTTTTGAAACAAATTAAAGCATTAGATAACCACTCAAAAATAATTTATTAATTTTTATTAGATTTAAATAAAAATAGATTTTTAAAAATATTTATCCATTAAGCACAACTATTTATCATCTTTTTTAGAACTATTTGACCATTGACTTAGTCCATTGCTTACGCATCCGTCAAAGATTCTTATTAAAATATTTCTAATAAATTGTGCATAAATTTATTTAATTATGCAAACAAATATTTTTTTTTAGGCCGACTTCCTAATTTAATTTCTGTCTTGTTTTGTTTTGCTGTATTAACAGAGAGCGAAAAAAAGAGCCGACTAGCTAAATGCTCTTTTTCTTTTTTCCTTTTTAACAAGGAAGGCTAAATATAAAAAATGGCAGTAATTTTGGAGAATTTACAATCTAGTATTTTGGAATTATTTATTTGGCGCCTAATGTTTTAAGGATTTTTGGATCCTACTGTAAGAAACTTATTAAAAAAAACGTAAAATAATTTTTTTATTAACATTTTTAGAGACATGCCAGTTTCCTATGTACAATCATTGTGATTATACCCAATCTTTCAACAAAATTCATTTCCTTCAATGGTATGGCTAGGTTTGATATTTTATTAGTTATGTTAAAAAGTCATTTGAAATTCTTTTGGCCATTTTTTTTTACATTTGGTAAAACAGATTTAATTTAAATAGATTAAAACCACTTTTAAAAATATATTGTTAATTTTACGTTGACTTTAAAAGCATCATTCGTGGCTTTTAGATTTTCTTAAAATTGGATAGAATTTTTAATTAATATTTAGTTTTCAATTTTATACTTTAAAAAAGATTTATTTTATATATTTATCTATTTTCCACCAAATCAATTCCATTTTCTATTTTCATGAATTAAATGCATCATTTTTTTTTAAAAGTATACCATATTCATTTCTTAAATAAAGTTATTTTTCTTAATATTTAAAAACTAATATATAACAAACCAAATTTATCATCCTAAATAATTATTTAAAATTTTAAATTACAACTTTTTTTTAATAAAAAGGTTGATTGTAAGTCTATTTTAGTTATTATATCTAAATAAGATGTTTTTGTATTTATTTACCCGACGTTCTAACCTATTTTTTCAAGTTTAAGTTAAAATTTATCAAACACTATTTTACTTTTCATAATTGATTTTTCTAAAAGTACAATCACTAACAATTATTTCAAAAACTTCAACAATCCCAAACGGAGCCATAATCAAGTAGTATGCTTACGTGTTACTTTATTTCTTTTTAAGACAAATCGTAAAAATCACACATGGAGTATGATGATAGTTGTAATTACATTCTCAAACTTTCATTTGTAAAAATTAAACCCCTAAACCTCTACAAGTGTTAAAATTAGACCTTCAAACTTATAAAAGTTGTAGAAATTGAACCTAAATGTTAAAAATTGAACCTTCAAACTTATACAAATGTTTTAATTTATACAATTATGTAAGTTTAATGGTCCAATTTAATCTAATTTTAACACTAAATTTGAGGACTCAAATTTTAAAATTGAAAGTTTAAGAATTTAATCACAACTATTACGTGGTTTTGGCCATTCCCCTTTTTTATTATTGAAAAAAAAGAACTAATTGATAATTTTAGTAGATTAAAGGAAAAATTAATAATTTAAAAAAAACAATTACCAAATTAGCATTACTTAAAATATTATGACATTTTCTGGCACATGAAGTTCTTCAATTAATATTTAAAAATGTTATTATTATTTAGTATATATAACTTTAACTCGTAGGTTAATTGACATGCTCTCTTCTATGAGTTCGGAAGTTCAATTTGACGGTGGTCTGAAATGGGACCCACATCTTACAAAGTACATAACGACGACGGAGTTCCCAGCTTAGCCGTCCGTTTCGAATCGCCGTTCAGATTACAATTTTGTGATAAAAACAATGCAGAGGCCCCAAGCAAATGAACTTGAAAAAGAGGCAGTGCAGCAAAGGAAGCATGTGGGCACGTGGGAGGCACGCTAAAGTTGTGTTTGGTATCCCAAATTCATTATATGCCTTTTTAACCTTTTTTAAGGAAAAAAGTAATTATTTATAAGAAAATTTTCATTATTTATCTCTTCTTCTTCTTTTTTGTTGGACCATTTGGTCACACATCTTGAAACAACCCATCATTCTTCATTATGCTTCAAGCCACATTTATTGATTCGTAATGAAAATTGGTGTAATCGTAATCGAATTTCATTGAAAGATCAATCGTAATAGACCTCAATCGCAAATGTAATTAGATCGCTTTTGATCACATTTACTTAAAAATAAGAATTTTGTCAAATTTACTGTTATCATTATGGTTACTTTTACCTTTGAGAACCAAACTGTAACGGTAACTATAATAGTAATAATAAATATGTCAAAATTCATAGTTTTTTTCCTCTGAAACAGTAACAATAATGGTAACCATAACCATTACCATAATCATAACGGTAATGGTAACGTTACAACGTAATTTTTGGACGCAATTCAATTGATCACCTCACGCTTGTCATTTAGATTATATGACTTGATTACAGATTTTTAACTGGGTCCACTTGTCAGCACGAATGCAGAATGCCAGTAAACAATAGCAAACATAAAAAAAAATAGGTGTCATTTTCCAAATAATCTTTTATTTATTGAGATACACCTTCTGTAAACGTCGCCTTAATTCTTTAATTTCTTCAAAAAAAAATTAAAAAGAAAAATTCCAAACAATTTCAATATCGAAAAATTATTATAAATTTGTAAACATATACTAATTTTATATTGTTTTGAAGATATATATTAATCACCTTTTAAGAATATCAACATCAAAATTATTAAGTCTTAATTGATGGTATGAATTATTTTATTTTTGACCATATCAGATACCATGTTATAGCCAATTAGTTGGTGCACACATGTGAATCTCATTTTATTCTAAATTTATCACATTAAATTAGTATGAATTGTGTATTTTATAAATGGTCCTCTTCATGTTTTAAACAATGGTTTCAAACAACTTCATGGCCTGCAAATTAGCAAATGGCACATTTCTTCTTCTAATGGTTAATATCAGTTTAATTTTAATGAAATTGATATGATTTAAGTAGAATAAGCCACAAATTAATTTGGTAAAAATGGGTTAAAATCTTGTTGATACGGTTACAAGTTTAGCTTTGAATTTTCTATCTATTTTATCTCGAACTTTAAAAAGCATCAAATAAGTTCTTGAAATTTTATTTTGCAGTTGACATGTTTATAAACTTTCAATTTTGTATAGATAATTTCGTGAATTTCAAAAAGATCATATCAAATAGGTCAAAATCTATTAGACAAAAAAAAAAAAAAAAAAAAAAAAAAACTCAAGGATTTATTGAACACAAAATTAAAAATCTAAAGATCTATTAAGCACATTCTAAAGTTAAAAAACTAATATCATGTTTGGTTTTGTCTAATTCCATCTCCAAATTTCTTCCTTTGATATCTACTTTTCACCAATGGTTTAAAAAACTAAGCTAAAATTTGAGAATTAAAAAAATAGCTCTCAAAAAGTTGTTTTTGTTTTTTGAATTTGATTAAGAATTCATCTATTTGTACTTAAGAAAGATGCAAATTATAGTGAAAAATGTGGATGATATAAACTTTATTTTAAAAAACAAAAATAAAAAATAAAACGATTAAATTAATAGAATCCTCACAATTTAGAGATTAAACTTAAATTTTAGTGTATATTTGAAAGTGGTTTTAAAAATATTAAAATTATTTTAGTTACGTTTAAAATCATGATTTTAACTCCTTAAAATTAGTTTAATATTTAATTTTATACTTTTAAATATGATTAATTTAAAATTAATTTAATATTTAATTTTATGCTTTTAAATATGATTAATTATATGACTGTGGAGTTGACCATATACATTTTTCCAGAGAGGAGATATCTCATGGATCACTTTGTAGAAAGTGCCAAAAAAGAAGAGGGTGTGAGAGGCAAAAGAAGCTTTACTATTTGAAAAAGGCAGCAGAATTAGATAGTAAGGCACATGTAGTAAGATTGACCAATCAAGCAAAGCAAGCAGCCATTTTGTGCATTTGAATTATTAATGCCTTTGGTCCCAAAAATTATATTAAAAAATGTAATAAAGTTTCAAAATAATAATAATATTATTAATGGACATGTTTCCCAAATGTGCATGTGTTATGGGCAATAAAGTTGTAAAGCACTAAGATAGAGTTGTCTATTTTTGTTTGAATTCTCCTAATAACAAAATCTCATATATTACATGGATATTTAATTTTAAATTTGTGTCTACAATAAAGAAATTGTTAATAAACAAACCTATGTTGTTAAAATAAATATATTAATAAAATGTAAGGGCATATAATTTGCTCAACTTCCTAATTCTAAACTATTTAAAAAAATCTTGTAAATTAAGCACACCATAAATGATTATTATCAAATAAAGTCTTGAAAATTCGATACGTTATGTTTCGCTTGTATTAATTTTGATGTATTTTATTTTCAGAAGACATATATATAATAGTAATGATAAAGTAATAAAATGTATTCATGGATTGTGTTTGCTGATATATGAACGTGTTAGGTGTGAGTTTTAATTTTTGACCTTACCATATCAGACTAAGTTTGAATATAAAAGTCACCTCAAAGGGAAAGAAAGGCTCCAACTAGGCAACCACCATATATTTTTAATAATTTTCATGTATTATCTAATTAGCATAATCTCATTATCATGAGACAAATCATTATATACTCTCCTAGTTCTATTCGGTTGCCAATTTCTGTCCAGAATATCTTCACTAAGAATTTAATTCTTTTTTTTTAAGAATATGTGCGTTTAGTTCTTGAATTTTCAGAACATACATTTTTTAGTCGAATTTTTTAGAATAAGTTTTTTTTTTATCAATAAATTTTCAAAATGAACCTATTTAGTCAGGCCAATGATAAAATTTCATAGTTGGTTTTTATTGCCATTACTTGTCATCTACATAAAAGATTCGATCCTACACATGAGATTTGCTCATTTCCAATGGATAGAAATATGAGGAAGCAAAAGCAAGATACCCACAGAAAACAATCAATTGATTGGACCCACAAAAGTTGTTGAAAGTGCTAGGATTAGGACGTCTTAGTCGTTTCCTTCGTGTTGAGTTTGTACTATCTTATCTGTGGTAATTTCAGTTTGACTATTTTGTTCTTTGATAAGACTTTAAGGAGGCGTTTGGATTGAAAAAACTAGGTTAATGGTGGGAAAGCGTAAGGGATATTCATCCTCTTGCTTGGTACAAGTTTTGAAACTTTAGACATGTTGAAGTTGTGGTTTTGACTCGAGCATTTTCTTTCCATTTTCACGTTGAAGTTGTGGGTTGGGCTTCTTATTTGTTTAAATATTTATGTGTTGGGCTTTATTATTTATGAAAGCCCAAAACCTTGTACAACTTTTTATGTCTCCAGATTGTAGCCCAAGTATTAAAGCTTATGAATTAGATAGTTTTCCTTTTCTCCCACCTCCAGTACATCAGTTCGTTGAAGATGAAGAAACGTGGGTGATTAATCGTTGGAGGGCAAAGCGTGCAGACTGGTTTTTCTGGGTTTTTTTATAGCCTCATTTCTCGCCTCTGCTCAGGGTGTAAATTCTGGTTTTGTGTGAGATTTTTTTGAACATTGGTTTTTCTCTTCTTCCCTCTTTGGGCTGTACTTTGTTCTTGAAGATTGAAACTCATAGACTATTGTTCACTTTGCACAATGGATGGAGATCGTCAAACCACTATAAATATTTATGTTTGTTTCTTCGCTCCTTTTTATTTTTATTTAGATTATGGAATAATATTATAATGTGTAGAAGACTGATTTTGGTTTACTGTTTAAATTAGCTGTGGGTCGTGACTTTCCACAACAAATGGTATCGGAAATGTGGTTGATAAATTAGTAGTTTTCATCTCATAATTTGTAAGTTTCAGTTCTGTGAGTATTTTGTTCTTCAACACTCTGTTTTTCATTGTTTTGATCAATGGTCTGAAACCTTTCGATGGGCTGATTTGTACTGTCGATTAGGCTAATCTGAAATTTTTGGTTTGACTAATTTGTATCTGTTATGGGCTGATATGAAATTTTTGTTAAACTGGTTTGTGACCGTTGTTTGGGCTGATCTAAAATTTATGTTTTTGGTTGGTCAATTTTTTATGTTTGTTGTTAAAATCTCAATTATGTTGACAAAATTCAAATTAGATAAATTTGATGGAAGGGGATTTTAGTCTTTGGAAAACGAAACTTAAAGCTCTTTTAGTACAATAGAAAGCGAGTAAAATTTTAGATGAACCAGAAACATGACCGGTAGATTTAACTAAAGAAAAACAAGTTGAGATGACCAGAACTACTTATAGCACAATGATCCTTTACTATTTGCTAAGTTGGAATCACTTTATTTAAGTAAATCTTTGACAAACAAGATTTATTTAGAGGAAAGTTTTTTTGGATTTAGAATGCAATGGTCAAAATCCTTAGAAGAAAACTTAGATGATTTCAACAAGATATGTCTAGATCTATCAAATACAAGAGTCAAACTAGATGATGAATACCAAGTTGTTATTCTCCAAAATCATTACCTAAAAGCTACAATAAAATATGGCAAAGATTCATTGACTTTAGAAATTGTCTTAAATGCTTTGATATCTAAAGACTTTGAAATCAAATATAGAAAAAAAAGATGCTGAAACTTTGGTGATTAGAAGGAGATCTAAATCTAAAAGAAAATCACAGGTGAAAGACACGAAACATAGATATAAATCTAAAGGTAAAAAGAAGAGAAAATGCTATTATTACAATAAGGCAAGACATTTGATGAAAAATTGCTTCAAGTTAAAGAACAAGAAAAATGATGACGAGAAACATGAAGAACAAACTGCTGCACATGTGCATGAGGGGTATGATTCAGCCAGAGTGTTAACTGTGTTTGAGAATGCCGTTAGTGATGAGTGAAGACTTAATTCTAGATGTTCCCATCACATGACACCTTACAGACATTACTTTCAAGATTTTGAGAAATTTGAAGTGGAAAGATTTTGATGAGATCTGTAAATGATATGCGATCTGTCAGCTTGAAACTCTATGATGGAATGGAGTTGATGTTCAGTTTGTTCCGAATTTAAAGAGAAATTTGACTTCTCTTAGACAACTTGATGAAGAAGGTTTTAATTGCAAGTTGGAGGGAAGTGTACTTAGGATTTATAAAGGCCTACTATTGGAAAAATGAAAGGTACACTTAGAAATGACTTGTATCTTTTGAATGGAATCTTAGCTGTAGTTCATTGTGCAAATGTTACTCTAGGAGGAGGTGATAAAGAAACTGTCCTTTGGCACAAGAGATTAGCTTATGTTTCTCAAAGAAGCTTAAGTGAATTACACAAACAAAGGTTGTTTAGTAAATTAGCTTTCAAAATTACCTTTCTGTGAGCATTTGTACTCTTTGAAAATCTACTAGGGTAAAATTTTCAAAGAACAAAAAGTTATCCAAAGGGATATTAGATTATGTCCATTGACTTGTAGGGACTAGTGAGGGTTACAACCCTTGGAGGAGTAAAATACTTTAGGAGTATTGTGGATGATTTCTGAAGGAAGTTGTGAGTGTTTATTTTGAAGAACAAGAGTGGTGCGTTTGAAACATTTAAGATTGGAAAATCCTAGTTGAAAATAAAATGAGGAGAATTAAGGTTTTGAGAATAGATAATGGTCTCGAGTAAGTGAATGTCAGTTTTGTAACTTCATAGAGAATCTGGCATTAAGCACCGTCACACATTTCCTTACACACCACAATAGAATGGTCTTGCAGAACGTTTCAATATTACTTTGCTTGAGAGGGTGAGATGTTTGCTTGCAAATGCAAAGCTTCGTAAGATGTTTTAGGGTGAAGCAGTTTCGACAACAACATATCTCATAATAGGAGTCATTCGGTTGCCTTGAGTATGAAAACTCACTAAGAAGTTTGGTCAGGAAAGCCTTCAAATCTTAATCATTTGAAAGTATTTGGTTGTGTGTTGCATATGCACATATTAGACAAGACAAGCTAGAGACATGTGCAAGGAAATGTATCTTCTTTGGTCCATATGATGTAAAGGGTTATAGATTATGGCTTTTACAACCAGGTGCAAGACAATGAAATATCAGTAGAGATGTAAAATTTGATGAATTGAATATGCATTGGGAGTTGTTAAGTAGTGTGAGTTTTAAGAAATCTGTTGACAATGCATCTTTAAACTCTTTTGAGATTAAGTTGAAAAATACACACATTATTGGATCTTCAGAAGAGCAATCTATTACCAATCATGAAGTTATAAGGGTGTTGATGATTAGTGGATTGGTGATTTGTAACGACCCGATTTCAGGAGGGGTACATGAATGAACCGATATCACATCCGAATGAGAGAGATCATGAGGACATGAAAGTATGGTTAAGAAAGACTTAAAAAAATTAAAAGTTACTACCTATACCAACAAGGTGCATCTTCCTTTTCGGTGGCTCAATCATAAGAATTCCAAAGTTAAGCGTGCTTAGCTTGGAGCAACTCTATGTTGGGTGACCTCCTGGGAATTTTCCTAGGATGAATGTGAGTGAGGACAAAGCATCCTGAAAGGACCCGTGTTGGTTTGTGGGGATAACTTGATTTATCTATTTAAGGATTTTACTCAAGAATATAGGATTTGACTATAATTAGGTTTTGTTCTCCTATTCGCTTTATAGACTTAAACAATCTTCAAGACAATGGTATAAGAGGTTTAACGCTTTTATTGTTAAGCGTGGATTTAGTAGAAGTAATTGTGACAATTGTGTTTATGTTAAACATATTTCAAAAGACATGTCTGTGTTTTTGTTACTGTATGTGGATGGTATGTTTTAGCTTCTCATGTATGTTAAAGTATGTTTTTGTTATTGTATGTGGATAATATGCTTTAGCTTCTCATGTATATTATGAAATTGTTGAATTGAATGCCGAATTATGTAGAGAATTTGATATGAAAAATTTAGGTCCAGCTAGAAAGATTCTAGGTATGAAAATTGTTAGGAGCTGCTAACAAACTCATAATTACACAGTAGGGTTACCTTGATAGTGTGGTTAAGAGATTTTAACTTGATGTTGCAAAGTTAGTGACTGCTCTGTTAGCCTTTCATTTCAAATTGTCAAAGCTTCAGATATAGAACTTGTACTTATGACAAAGGTACCCTCTAATGTAGTAGGATGTTTGATGTATGGAATGACATGCACTTGTCTAGTTTTGTCTTATGCTATGAGTGTTATTAATCATTTTATGAGTTGTCCAGGTAAAAATCACTAGGAAGCTGTAAAATAAGTAATTGGGTATGTAAAAGGAACTAAGAACTATGGTTTAATTTATGTAGCTGGTGAATCTAATGTTCAGTGTTTAAAAGTTTTTGTTAATGTCGATTTTGTTTCAAATTTAGATAAGAGAAAATCTACAATTGGTTTTGTGTTAAAAATGTTTGGCAATACAATTAGTTGAAGATCTGCACTCCACTTAGTGGTAGATTTATATGCTATAGAGTTAGAGTAATTATTTTATGTGAGTTTATTAAAGAAGCAATTTGGTTGAAAGTGTTAATTTTTGACATGTTGAGAGATATAGTAGAGCCTACTATTCATTATGATAGTCATAGTACTCTTGAACTTTTGAAAAATCCATTATTACATGATAGAACCAAATATGTTGATGTTGGATTTTATTTCTTGAGAGATGAAGTGAATAAGGAGATAGTAAAGCTTGAGATGATTGCATCTGAAAATAATCTTGCTGATACGTTTACCAAGTCATTGTCAAACGTCATATTTAAATATGATGCGCATGAACATGTTTAACCTATGGTGAGATTTTAAACTATATGACATACTTTATGTAACATATAGCTCATATAATTTAAACATACATCACATGCACATTAAAATATTTTATAACAATAATTGACAAAATATTGACACCTTAATAAAATTAAGTTAATGTAATCAATATTATTATTGATTTAATAAAATATAAAAATTACATTAATTAAAAAAACTCCCCATGAACAGCATCCTGGATGCTCGCAAGAAGTGGCCTTCAACTGTTAGAGTGTCGCGATGCCAAAGGACAGCGTCGCGACACTGCCTCCTTTGAATCGCAGTGCAACTCTACGTTTCGGAACAGGGTAGGGGTTGAAAATGTTGAGCACTGCGGCACTGATGCGTCTGATTGCCAAGCGTTGCGACATTACAACACAAAACTGCTACTGCCTGCCGAACTTTTGCAATTCTGCCTCTGGTTTCCGATCCTCTTCATAGAAACCACTTTAACATGAACGACCCTGACTTACAGACTTGATTTATAGATTAAATGTCCAAAACACCAGGTCTTTGTATTGATCAAATCAAAATAAAATACTGCAAATCTAAGTGTCAATACTTGAAAACATCTATTATGCAAACCTCATATACCGCGGGTACAGTAAGCAATCCACAAAATTAATTCTATCTTTTAATCGTAACCAAAATAAAAAAATATATTAATTCTAATACCAATTAAAGGGATTGAATCCTGATCCAGAAGCATAGAATTGCTTCTGTCATTAATTTATGAAAAATTAACAATACAAAATTAAACAAACAGAACAACAACATGTTGCAAATCAATTATGTTAAGCATACAATTAAAGATCAAGAAGCTACCTTTAAAAACCTTTCTTCAAACTTCTCCAAGTCTTGATTTGAAACCTGAACTCTTCTTTCATAAACAAGATACCTCTAAAAGAATCTTTCATGCTATTCTTTTAGCAAGGAACAGTTACGTGGGAACCTTTTTAAAAGAAGGGAATTGGCTTTTGGTAGAGAACATCTCCTATGTATTTTTTTTTAGTTATTAGAGAGTATTTTTGAGAGAGAGAGATTTCTGAACGGGGAGAGAGTAAGTTAATTTTTACGTAAAAAAAAAAAAAAAAAAACTAACTCACATTTGCAGACACTCTGCAATTAGGAGAGGAACCTTTCCATTCCCCGACAAAAGGTAAGGGAGTTATTAATTAAACTAAATTAAATAAAATCAAGAAAATTAATTAATTAAACATTCATGATTCAAATGCACATTTAGGTTTTAATATGAATCTCATTCATATTAATTTTATCTATGAATCCAATTTATATTAATTTAATATTCGAATCTCATTCAAATATTAATGCTCTCATATTATATAATTTAAATTTGAATCTCATTCAAAATAACTTTATATTAAAAAGTATCTATATATATTATATCAATTATATCATATAAAATTAACATAAATTCCCTTAATTCATTTGAACATTTCAAATTCTTTCAAAACTAATGATCCCTATTTTGCCTGTTGTGAGCTAGCAGGAGGTCCCAATAGATTTACAGTTATAAGCTTCAATGATCCGAGATTTATTAATTAAACTCTAATAAAATTAATCAATATTCATTAATTATAGAGCATTCCATTAAAGACCCATAGCTGCACTCATATGAATTGTAGAGTATTTTATGTTCATTGATATTACCATTACAAGTAAGTCGATCCTTCATGAGTTATTTGTAACTACAATTGGGTCAAAATATCGTTTTACCCCTATAATTATCTCTTACTCTTTAAGTATCATTGATCCTCCAATGAACAATCCGTTTATGATCCTACTATAAATCAAGTCCCTCTCTGGTCAGTGAGAGAGTGGAGTTCCATTGTTCAAGACCTGGAGTCAACACTTAAGGGAATAACGCATCAACTTACCCTAAAGACGTGAAAGAGTCAATTCCATCCTGTATAGCTATGTTTCTAGCTCCCCACTCGGTCTTGTCTCCAAAATGGTAGGCATATTGAGTTGGCATCTCGTGCCACTCTCGTCCATACGAATCAAAGGATGATCCCTCATAGGCAGGAGTCCATAATTTACTCAGGATTTAGATCGAGTTACATATGGTCATCGTTTGAAATATTAATCTCTTCAGTCAACAGTGTTACAAAGAGAGATTAAATATTTCATGGTAGTCTTATATAAACTCATTATATAAGATACTCCCACTCGCATGTCTCTACATAAACGATTTGGATCAAATCGTTTGTAACGTTTACAAAGTAGGCTGTATCCATAGTATTACCAGAATAAGGTACCCAATCTTATCTATATACTATAGACGTTTTAGGTTATTACTTGAACATAATTCACTTGTATGTCAACCACATGCTGTTCAAATTACATTAAATAACCTTGGATTTTAGTTTATTGGATTGAGCTACTGTCAAACAAATAACACTTTATTTATGTACAAACCACGAGTTTAGGGCATAAACCCTAACACCTTTTTATTTTGATTTAGATTATGGAATAATATTGTAATATGTAGAATGGTTTTTCGTTTATTGTTTAATTTAGTAGTGGGTTACGTGATTTTTCACAACAGTTCTTAGATTTAATATGTTTATTTTATAATTTTTTAGGTATCGAGTCCCTAAGAGGTAGAATCACACGTTTGGGTGAAGAAAAAGCTAAAATGGACCATTCAGAGCGCTAACACTTCAGTCGAGTCGAGGAGGAGGCAAAATGACCATTTTGCCCTTGAGACCTAGCGTTGGGATGCTATGCAACACTATGCTTAATGCTAATTTACAGTAGATGTGGAGAGGCACAACAATGTGGTGTTGCAGTGCCACCATGAAGAAAGGCCCAACAGTGCGGCGGAGCGTTAGGCCAAAAAGGTCATAACACTGCAGCTTTATCGCGCTGCTATAAAATTTTCACTTCGATAATTAAGGTTGCTGGAGTTGACAATCAACATATAGAAGCTATTAAGGATCTAAACACTCTAACTACATCAATTTTAAAGGAAAAGCATGCATGTTTAAAGAAAAGCCAGAAATAGGGTTTATAGTATACAACTTTTGTAGATTCCACCGAATAGCTTTACTTCTTCTCTGATTTCTTCTTCAATCTATACAGTAGACCACCGCCAAAGTCTTCTCTATCATCCTTAGGCCTTAGATTGAGTGGTGGAACTCAAATTGAAAAGAAATTGAAGTGGATTTTTGAAGGTTGAAGAAGAAGAAAAACATGTTTTCCTTTTTCCAGATTTCAGTTTGCATGGATGACTATCTAAACACTTCAATTTATAAAAGCTCTTCATGCATATTGGATAAAACATGAAGTTTTCGCTTCATATTCCATCCAATTTTAATGGCATGAGGTGTTTATCAAAATGGAAAATGTGGGAATAACCCACTTTCCATTTTATTTAATTTTAAAAAGTGAAATTGATTAATTTAACCAATAAATCTTATTAAAAACAAGTTTTATATAAATTCAAAATTTAATAAATCAATTTCATGATTTCATAAATTCAAAATTTTAATTTTAGATAATTAATTAAACTAATTTAATTAATTTAATATCAAATATTAAATTATTAAAATACCTCATCAAATATTTAAATCATATTTAAATATTATCAATTCTCTAAAAATTGTAATGTTTAATTCTTTATTTAAATGTTAATTATAATCAAATATAATAATCCAAACCCTAAATCGAGTTTGAATATTCCAATTTAATATCAAATATCAAATATTAAATTTAATATCAAATATCAAATATTAAATTTAATATCAAATATTAAATTATTAAAGCACCTCATCAAATATTTAAATCATATTTAAATATTATCAACTCTCTAAAAATCGTAATGTTTAATTCTTTATTTAAACGTTAATTATATCAAATATAATAATCCAAACCCTAAATCGAGTTTGAATATTCCAATTTCTCTTAACACTCTATTCTAAGGTTTTAATCCTTTTACGAGTTAGTAGAGGGACCTAATAGACCTATAGATCATGAGCTCCAATGACATGAGATTAGTTGGCTAAACTCTTTAAATTAATAATTGTTCGTTAATTATCGAGACATACCACTATAGCTCAGTAGATGCACCTTCCTTACTATAGATATATTTTCATTCACCTGATTTAACCATAATTAGTAAGTTGGTCCTTCACAGGTCGTTCGTATTTACAACTAGGTCAAAATTACCGTTTTACCCCTGTAATACATTTTGCTTCTTAAGTCTACACGGATCCTCTATTGAACAATTGGTTTATGGTCCAACCAATAAATCAAATCCCTTTCTGCCATGAGAGGACAGGGCCTCTTTGTTCAAGACTAGAAGTCAGTACTTAAGGGAAAATCTATCTGCTTACACTAAGACGAGTAGAAGTAAATTCCGTCTTACAAGACTATGTCCCCAACTATCTATCGAGTCTTACCTCTAAAATGGGAGGCTTATTGAGCGGTGATGTTGAACCACTCTTACCTATGTAGATCAAAGGATAATCCCAAATAAACAGGAGTTCATAGTTAACCTAGGATTAAGATTGAGTTACCTTAGATCATTGAATTGAAATAGTCAGTTTTAATAGTAAATGGTCATTATAAAGAAAAGTGACTATTTCATGGTCCGGTCTTATGCAAACATCTTTTTCATAGGATGCCCACACTCACATGTCTCTAGATGAACGACTTTGGGATAACATCATTTGTATTAATATACAATGTGGGCCGTGTCCATAGTGTCCCCAGGATAAGGTACATAACCCTATCCATATACTTATAGACCTTTTTGGCTATATACTAAAACTTGATCATCTTTTATGTCTCTACATAAATTTTAAGCATTCATGCTATAACCATGGGTTAGTTTATTGGATTTATGATTTAATGCAATCAATAACAAATTCATTGAAAGAAATCTCATTAATACCTTTATTGTAAATAAAATATGTTTAATGTTTACAAACTGCGAGTTTTGGGACATTCCCAATAAAGGTTATAACTTTTGAATAGTGTGATTGTTTTAGGCGAATGATCACTCATTTTAATCTTCCTTTTTTGCCCTCTATTCATGTATAATATTAATTTTAGGTTTTGCTTTGTATTATATATATATATATATATATATAGTGTAATTGAGCCGAATAATGTTGAACTTTTAACTTCCTTGTCTTGATGGGAAGGTAAGATTTCTAATCCTAGTTTTAGATGTTTGAAAGAACCCAAATATAAATTTGTGAGGATTTATACTTTCTATATCTTTCTTGGCTGCTAGTATCTTTAGTTAAATGTTTGAATTCTTTTGCATGTATTTATTGATTGGATTGACAACCCGACTATGAATACATATCTAATTACTATAAGTGGTTACAATACCAGCAAATAATATTTTAGCTCTATACTTTCTCTTAAAGAACAAGAGAGATGTAATAAAAGAGCTAAATGAGAGAGAACTGAGAAGACTTTTATTTACATGTGACCTCGGCAAAATGAAAATGATAAAGTATGAAGAAGCTTCCTCATCCATTTAATATTTTGAGTAGACATGGCTTGATATAAACCATACACGCCATCTACCACTTTATTTTCTTTTGGGTTAATCTTCTTCTTTGGGCCTCTTTTTATTCCGTTATCTTAAAGCCCATTTCAACAACTGGTATCAAAGCTTGGGCTATCCAAAAATTTTCAAGAAACCTCCAGGATTCTTCATAAACCTACCAAGTTCAGCCC
>NC_052360.1:39473306-39511902 GCF_009727055.1 Benincasa hispida | reverse complement strand
GAATTAACAATGGGCTCAACAAAATATGAAATTGATAAGTTTACTGGAAATAGGGATTTTATTCTGTGGGCCAAGAAGATCAAGACCATTTTAATGGTTCAAAAGGCAGCAAATGCCCTTGAAGATCCAAAAGAAATTCTTGCAACAATCACTGACGAACAGAAACAAACTATGGAAGAAATAGCCAACATAACTTGATTCTAAACATTTCAGACAATGTACTTCGACAAGTAATTGATGAAACCTCAGTCCATAAAGTTTGGAAGACGCTACATTTGCTTTATGACAAAAGAGATCTTCCCAATAAAATTTACATTTGTGAAAGGCTGTTTTCTTTTAAAATGAACCCTTCTAAATTGTTAGATGAGAATTTAGATGAGTTCAAAAAGCTTACATATGCTTTTAGCCATTCTGGTGAGAAATTATGGGCTGAGAGTGAAGCTATCATTATGATAAATTTAATTCATGACTCATACAAAGAAGTTAGATCAACCATGAACTATGGGAGAGACAATGTGTCTACTGATTCAGTCATTAATGCCTTGAGGTGCAAAGAACTAGAGTTGAAAATTGAGTCTAAGAACTCAGGTGGAGGAGAATTACTTTACACAAAGGGTAAGAAATGCTCAAAGAAGCATAAATTTGACAAGAATTAAAGGTGCCAGCAAGACAAGCCACCTTTGAAGTATTTCCTTTGTCATAAGGAAGGGCATTTCAAAAGAAACTGTCCTAAAAAAGGGAAGCCATACAGAAGAGACTCAAAGAGCTAGACAACAATCACAAAAATGATAGGCATAGAGACTTCCTCAGAAATGACTAAAAAAAACCAAGAGAGCAAGAGAGAAGGAATGTTGCAGTAAGTGAGAATGTTTATGAATACTCTGAGATTCTGACTGCAACACACCTAAAGCCCATGGAAAATAAGACTAAGGAAAGGAAAGACTGGGTCTTAGACTTAGGACGTACCTACCATATGACTTCTAAGAAAGAATTGTTTGTAAGCTACAAGCCATGGGAAGAAGGCACAGTCTACATGAGGGATGACCATAACTGTGGAGGTGTGAGGATTAGCTTTGTATGTCTAAAACTTGAAGACAACAGAAAGATACTTCTAAGGGAGGTAAGACATGTTCCTAAGCTGAGAAGAAACCTAATCTCCTTGGGTATGCTAGTTGTTCAAGACTACTACTTTGTTGGCAACAAGAAGACTACAAATTAAAAGATATGGAAAAATAATCATACATGGAGCCAGGGTAAATGGTTTGTACTACCTAAGAAATGTGTCTCTTTTTAACATTGCTTTGTTGTCTCATTCTAATAAAACAAAAGACTATGAGCTATGGCATAGAAGATTGTCTCACATCAGTGAGGAGGGTTTAAATGGGCTATCAAAGTAGGGGCTGATCCAACCTAAAGGCATCGAGAGGCTAAACTTTTGTGAACACTATGTGTGTAAGAAAAAGCAAAAAGACTAAAATTTACGAAGAGGACTCATACCTCAAAGGATAGACTCAACTAAATACATGCTGACCTATAGGAAATAGCTGGAACTTCTTTTTGGAGCAACTTTAGGTACTTCTTATCCCTAATAGATGACTACTCTAAAAAAGTTTGGATTTATCTCTTAAAAACTAAAGACCAAGATTTTGAAAAATTTAAAGAATGGGTTGTAAAAGTTGAAAACAAACTGAGAAAAAGGTTAAGATTCTTAGAATTGACAATGACCTTGAATTCTTAAGCAATGTGTTTGTTAACTTTTGCGATGAGCATGACATAATCAAGTGTAAGATAGTAACCTACACATCCCAACAAAATGGAGTGGCAAAGAGAATGAATAGAACTCTCATAGAGAGAGTGAGGTGCTTACTATTAGAGGCCATGTTAAATGCATTATTTTGGATAGAAGCCCTAGCGACAATCATTTTTACTATAAATAAAAGTCCCTGCATTTTTATTGATATAAAGACACAAGAAGAAATGCGGACAAGTGTCCCCCAAATCTTTCAAACCTAAAGACCTTTGGTTGCACAACTTATGTACATGTAAAATAGAGCAAGCTTGAACCTAGAGCCGTATGGTGCATGTTTATAAGGTACCCTGAAGAAGTTAAGGGCTACAAACTAAGGGACATTAACTCTAATAGAAGCCTTGTAAGTAGAGACATAGTGTTCAAGGAAGATGAGATATTTATGGCTGTGGAAAGGGGGAATCAAACTTCATACGCTACTCATATCTCACGTCTAGTTGTCAGGTAGAACTACCTATGTTAGTCTATAGCAATACAAACTATAGAGAAACCTTGACTTATCATACACAGCAAGAAAAAACTAAGACCACTGAAGTCCTTTAAGAACCACAATTTGAGAACCTTACCAAATATTCTTTAACAAGAGACAAAAGAAGAAGGGAAATAAGGCCACTAGCCAGATATGTGCAAGCTGATTGTGTTACTAACCTAGTTAATCTAGCTGAGAATCTAATAGATTTAGAACCTCAGACATACGAAGAAGCCATGACAAGTAAAAAAAACCCTAAGTGGTTAGAAGCCATGGACAATGAAATGAACTCTTTACGAATAATACATGGAGCTTGATGCCCCTCCCACTAAACAAAAAATCCATTATTTATAAATGGATTTTCAAGAAGAAACTGGTTGAAACCATCAATTAAAGAGTCAAATTTAAAAAAGGGAAACATACGTGAAAACAAGAAGTTTATATTGACTAGAAGTTCTACGTCGTTAAATATAAGATCCCGAACCAGGGAAAACAAATATGAATAATCTCGGAATGATTACCCTCCCTCCTTTGTGATCATTTAAGAGAATAGATGCTTCCTTGTTCTCCAAATATGAGAGAGATGGAACTTTCATTATGGTTACTGATGACCTTACAACAACACATAAAAGCTCTCTGGGAGCTTTGTGCATGTTAATCTTCGGGAGTTCTGTCTAAGCAAGTTGTCAATAAAAATGTAAACATGTAGGTGAGACTTGTATTAATGACCTGCAAAGATTCAGATGGTGGAAAATTTTACATACTAGAACATAGGGTGCAAGATCATAGTTGTCTTCCCGCCGCTCCAGTTTCATGATCTTGTCTTGATTATACAAATGGTATAATTTCACACATTAATATAGAATTTCATCTCAAAATTGAATTGATGCGAATTTTATTTGTTTTACTATCTAAAATATTTATTTTCAAGAAACCAAAATTGAGAAAACTTACCTATATTTATTTTTAACTTTATTCAAATATTTTTCATTGAATTTTCACATCATTTCACCTCAAAATTAAATTAATATAAATTTTGTTTCTTTTACCATCCAAAACTTTCATTTCAAAGAAATCAAAATTGTGAAAAATAATATATAATTATTTTAACTTCATTCAAATATTTTTCATTAAATTTTCACATCATTTCACCTCAAAATTGATGTAAGTTATGTTCTTTTACCATCCATCATTTTCAAAAAATCAAAATTGAAAGAAATAACATATAATTATTTTTAACTCATTTAAACATTTTCCTTTGAACTTTACATCCTTTTACCTCAAAAACGAATTAATGTGAGTTTTGTTTTTTCTACCATAAAAAATTTTCATTTTCAAGAAAAAGGTTTTGACAAAATAAAACAAAAACCCATAATTTTCCTATAAATAGCTCTACCAAATCACTTCTTCCACACACTCTTAAATCTCAAGTTTACTGGTAGAGTTTTCTTTTTATCTTTCTTTTCCATTATGTTATGTTATTTTTAATGTTATGCTTTTTGTATCACTCATGTTTAATGTGATGATTTTTTTTTTTTTAAATGCATGTGATGATTTTTGTATCCGTATTATGTTATGTTCTATTTAGGGTTACGCTTTTTGTATCCGTATTATGTTATGTTCTACTTAGGGTTATGCCTTTTGTATCCCTATTATGTTATGTTTAATCTTATATTTTTTGTATATCCTTATTAATGTTATGTTAGTTCAATGTATGCTATGATTTTTGTATCCATATTATGTTATGTTATATAAGCTTAGGGTTATGCCTTTGTATTCCTATTATGTTATTTATATTTAATATTATGCTTTTTGTATTTCTCTATTATGTTTAATATTATGATTTTTATATCTTATTAAGTTATATAAGTTTAATGTTATAATTTTTGTATCCTATTAGGTATTATGTGTTATGTTATATAAGATTTTTTTTTGGAGTACACGTTATATAAGCTTATGTTATGCCTTTTGTATAAAATTATGTAATGTTACTAACTTTGTTTAATGCTTTTACTTTGTACTATTTTACAAATGGGGGGTGTAGAATTTATACCAGTTTTTTATCAAAAGCGGTGGAATCACAAGAATTAAATTAAACAACATTTATCCAGGAATGATCCAAAGAAGAACACCAGACCCTGCCTCAATGTGCCACCAGAGGTGAAACAAGAAATCAGCAATTCAATGAAAATGAAAGAAGCCAAGAAAATTAATGAAATACAAAAGGAATTATGGTCTAATATGAAAGGTCATAACGAAGATGATAGTAGTGGATCATTTGACGATGTTGAAATCTTTGGTAATGTTTACTGGAGCCCTTGTGCAGCACATTGCACCGATTTAATGTTTGAAGATAATATAGGTAAATGAGCTGCGACACATTGCACAGAACTATTAACCAAATTGTTACATCATTTGTAGCTCATTATTTGAATCCAAAATACCAATATAGTACTGGTATTGAAATGGATTTTAAATTGATTGAGGATGTACATAAGGTATATAATAAATTATTTCCCAATTGTCCAAATGTTGGAGATTTCGGAACTGAGGTAACTATACAACCAATAATTAATTGATAATTATGTAAATTTGAATTGATAGTAATTCACCTAATACTTGATCTTTTAATGCAGCTTATACATTTTAGAGATGCGACACATAGTTTTTCAGAATGAACTGCTATAATGTCGAGAAACAAAATGCAACCTGTAAGTAGCATTTAAATTTCGATCTACTGTCTCATTTTATTTGTATTTTTTGGGTGGTTGCAGGCCATTGGTGGGCCATTTATGTTAATAGTGATCCAACGGTACAAAAAGTAGCCATGCGTGTTTTGTCTCAAGCAAGTTCTTCATCTGCATGTGAGTGAAATTATCGGTTAGCTTATGAAAGACTTCACAAACTTGTTTACTGGTACTACAACACGAGATTGGAATTTAGAGATATGGAAGCCAAAGAAGAAAAAGTTGCAGAAAAAGATTACATTGATTTGGTAGATGTTGTAGAAGATCCAAATGATGATGGTGATGACCCACTTTTTCAATGGGGCTAAACAGTATATTTGGATGACGAAGCTGACAATCCAAACCCTGAGATTGTTGACATGGCTGCAAAGTTTGGTATCAATGTGGAGCAAGTAATGAATGAATAAGCTATGACGTAAGAAGAAGGGTTAAATTCGGATGAATTTAACATCTATTTAGAAGCTGGTTATATTGAAGCAGAGCTTAGAAAAGTGAGGAGAAAACGTCATAAATCTAAGTCAACTAATGATGAAGATGACTGTATAGACGATGGAACTACATCTGGTGGTGGAGGAGGTAATACAAATGTTGGAACTTCAAGCAGTTACTAGGTTGGAGAGGGACAATCTAATTTGTTAAATGTATAGGGGGGTTGGTTGATGTTTGTTAGGGTCTATTCTTAGTCCCTTGAAGTTGTATTTATATTCATACTTCTATATACAAATTAACTTGTGAAATACATTTGTAATATGGTATCAGAACCAAATTAGGCAATTTCTACCATCTCCAGTCCTCTGTTCATAAATCCAAGTCCTCTGTTCACAACCAATAGGCTTCTGTTTCCAGATCTATCGGACCCGTATTTTCATATCCCTCCGCCTCTGCCACCCAAATCTATTGCCTCCACTTCACACAACTCCCTGTTTGCACAACGAGCTAAGTCAGTCTGCCTCACACAAGCTCCACCACGTCCAACAAGCCAACTGAATACCTATTTCTAGATCCATCGGACCCGTCTTCGTCGCTCAAAGAGGTTTGTGCCTTCTGTTCATTGGCATCGCCTGTGCATTCTGTTCACTGACGTCACGTTAGCTCCCACCAAGCCAGCCCACCAGATCCTTGTTCACCGTGCCATATCCCTAACAAGCTAGATCCAAACGACGAATCAAGCCGATCAACAAATGAGAGGCGATCCAACGAGTTGTTATCGTCGAGCCGAGCCAGTCCAACAAGCTGAGCCGATGAGATATTTTCTTTCCAATGGAGTCGAGCCGAGTCACAAGCCTTTTTTTTTTGTCTTCTTCCCAATCAAGCAAAGCCATCACATGGAGAAGGACGATATGTTTCGCCCTATTGGTACTATTCTTGATGGGACAAATTATCTTACCTGGGCCCATAAAATGAAGAGTTTTCTAATAGGGTGTAAGTTATGGCGCATTTTTACCTGCGATATTCCTAAACAAGTCAAGATACCCGTTGAAGATATGATATTAAATTTATTGAACGGGGATTGGGATAGTAAAAATCATCAGATCATGACTTGGCTTGTAATATGCCTATACTTTCCATCCATGTCCAGTTTGATGCGTTTGATGACACCAAGAGTTTATGAGATTTCCTGCCTATACGTTTTCAGTCTGTTGGATTAGCTCATTTTTATCAACTGCACAACACTCTTGTTAGTCTCAGTCAGGAGATTGGCCAATCCGTTAACGAATATCTAGCCACACTTCAGCCAATTTGGATACAATTAGATCAAGCTAAAATTAGCGTTGATCATCTTCATCTTATTAAGGTTCTTATGGGGATTCGTCTAGAATATGAATCTATTTGTGCCACTTTACTATATCGCAGTCCTGTTCTTTCACTGGAAACAATAATTTCGGAAATCCTGTTTGAGGAAAAACATCATGGCATTGCTTTTTCCAGGAAATCTAGCAAGCAATCATTTTTCTGATACTTTTGGAGCTCTCTTCTGTAAAAATTGTAAGCTCATTGGGCCAAATTTACTAACTGCTCAAAAGTCGAGTGCAGAAATTGTCACAAACGCAGGCATATTCTAGATAACTGTCCCATACAACCACCTCGACCTCTAGGACATTCTTCGAAGACAAGACATGTTAGTAAGCCTAGTTTTGCCTTTACTATTGCTGTCACCTCCTCTATTGATTATGAACCTTCTTCGTTTAATTTTCAGATGAGTGATTTGCAAGACTTGCTTAAACAGGTGACTTCGTCCAATTCCTCCTCTCTTGCGGTTTCTTCAGGTAATCAGTGGCTTCTTGATTCCGCATGTTGTAATCATATGACTTCTGATTTTTACCTTCTGACTACACCCACTTTTGCTAAATCCCTTCTTCCCATCGATGCTACTGACGGTAATTGTATGACAATATCCCATGTTGGATCCATTGACACTCCTACACTCCAACTTTCCAATACTTATTGTGTTCCAAACCTAACCTTTAATCTTACCCCAATTGGATAGTTGGGTGATCTTTGTTTAACTATTTCTTTTTCTTCTATAGGGTGTCAGGTTCAGGATTGACAGATGGTACAGACAGTTGGTACGAGTCACAAAGTGGGAAGATTGTTTGAGCTCACGTCACTTCTGCTTGTTTTCTTTCCACTCCTGTCACTGACTCTGCTATATATCATTGACATCTTCATCTTGGTCATGCCTCTTTTGACAAACTCTGTC
Source organism: Benincasa hispida (assembly GCF_009727055.1). NCBI lineage: Eukaryota > Viridiplantae > Streptophyta > Magnoliopsida > Cucurbitales > Cucurbitaceae > Benincasa > Benincasa hispida. The sequence goes on along the minus strand of NC_052360.1, from coordinate 39,504,178 downwards.
ATTTGATTTCTCGTAAAAATTTGAATAATGTTTTCAAATTTATTCCCTTTGATTGTGTGAATTGCAAACTTGCTAAACAGCCCGCATTATCATTTTCTCAGTCTAATTCTATATGCAATCAACCTTTTGACTTAATTCACTATGACATTTAGGGTCATGCTCCTACTTCTGCTATTACTGGATATCATTGTTTTGTCCTGTTTATTGATGATTACTCTCGGTTCACCTGTATATATTTTCTTAAACATCATTTTGCCTTGCCTCAAATATATATTGATTTTGCTAATATGGTTCACACTTAATTCTCTTGTACAAACAAAGCTCTTCGTACCGATAACACCTTGGAGTATAAGGACTCTAGGCTTATTTCCTTTCTCACCCAATAAGACACTCTTGTCTAATGCTCTTGTCCCCATACCTCTCAACAGAATGAGAGAGCGAAACGTAAATATTGCCACATTCTAGATTCTGTTCGAGCCCATCTTCTATCTACCTTCTGTCCTACCAAATTTTGAGCAGAGGCCACCCTTACTTTTGTCTACACAATCAATCGTCTCCCTTCGTCTGTTCTTTACAATGTCTCTCCGTTTGAACGTTTATATGGTATTCCTCCTGATTATTCTAACCTCAAAGTCTTCGTTGTGCATGTTTTGTTCTTCTCTATCCTCATGAACATACCAAATTAGAACCGTGTGCGCATCTTTGTTACTTCCTTGGCTACGGAACCAAGCACAAAGGTTTTTGCTATTAGGATCCTCTTTTAAATAGACTGTGCATCTCTCGTATGTCACTTTCTGGGAGCATACAATGTTTTCTAGTCTTTCGACCTTTCGTGCTTCTCTTTTAGGTCCTCATCTTTTTCTTCCTGATGATTTCATTGACCTTTTTCCTTCATCTGCATCTTCTCGTGATACTAAGCTTGAGCAATTTGCGCCTGTCTCTATTGATCTTGATCCATTATCTGTCTCACTTGAGGAGTCTGAACCTACTTCTGATCTTGCTTCTTCTGTTCGACGCTCCACTCGGGTAAGGTCACCTCCCACTCATCTTCTAGATTTTCATTGTTTTTCCACCATCTGTTCCTTGATTGAACCTACCTCTTTTCATGAGGCGAATACTAACTCTCTGTGGCAACAAGCTATGATTGACGAACTCCAGGCCTTAGACAAGATGCACATGTGGGACTATGTTGAATTACTTCATGGTAAGAAGCCTATTGGTTGCAAGTGGGTTTACAAGATCAAGACTCGCTCTGATGGTTCTATTGAATGATATAAAGCTTGACTGGTGGCGAAAGCATACTCTCAAGAATATGGGATCGACTATGAAGAAACCTTTGCACTTGTAGCTCGGATGACATACGTTTAGAATCTCTTAGCCATTGCTGCAGCCAAACAGTGGCATCTGTTTCAGATGGATGACAAGAATGCTTTCCTTAATGGGGCTTTATCTAAGGAAGTCTATGTGCAACCACCTCTAGGTATCTCTCCACCATCTCAGAAGGTGTGTCTCCTTCGTCGAGCATTGTATGGGTTGAAACAAGCCCCGTGAGCCTAGTTTGCAACTTTCAGTTCCACCATTGTTTAAATTGGGTTTATGTTAAGTCCTCATGACATGACACATTTTACGCGTTAGACAAATCATGGTATTGTTCTCTTTTTTCTATATGTTGATGTTATGATTATTACTAGAGATGATTTGGGGTCATTTAGTTACTTCTTGGTCTTGAGGCATCAATGAGCTCTGCTAGCTGTTCATTATCTCAAGCGAAATATGCTTCAGACTTATTGTTGCGTCCTGGGACCAATGACTCTGCTATAGCCCCGAAACCGCTCGACCCTAACATTCACCTGACTCCGTTTGATGGTGTTCCTCTTGAAGATGCCACTCTCTACCGTCAACTTGTTGGTAGCCTGATATATCTAATAGTGACTCATCCTAACATTGCAAATGTTGTTCATATTGTAAGTCAGTTCATGGCTGTCCCTCGAACCATTCATTTTACTGTTGTTCTCCGTATTCTTCGCGATGTTAAGGGGACTCTAGGTCATGGCCTTCAGTTTTCATCTTAGTCATCCCTGGTCTTATTTGGCTACTCTGACATTGATTGAGTTGGTGATCCTCCTGACTGACGTTCTGCTTTAGGTTATTGTTTCCATCTTGATGACTCTTTTATTTCTTGGTGGAGTAAGAAATAGAGTGTTGTCTCTCACTCTAGTAAGGAGTATGAATATCGCACCTTGGCTGATGCTACGTTAGAGTTATCATGGCTCCGCTGGCTTTTGCTAATATGGGAGTTCCTCAACTGTTTGCCACTATCCTTTAGTATGCCAATCGTAGTGCCATCCAGATTGCTCACACTGATGTTTTTCATAAGTGCACCAAGTATATTGAGAATGACTGTCATTTTGTTCGACATCATCTTCAGAGTAAAACTCTTCTTTTAAGAGTTATTTCCACTAATGAGCAACTTGCTGACATTTTCACCAAAGCTTTGTCCTTTGGGCGTTTCCTTCTGCTGCTTAACAAACTCAAGTTGATTCCAATATTACCATCTTGAGTTTGAGAGAGGGTGTTAAATGTATAAATATTAGACTTAGTCTTTGTGGTTAGGAAGGTTAGAGAGTTATTAGGGGGTTGGTTGATGTTTCTTAGGGTCTATTCTTAGCCCCTTGAAGTTGTATTTATACTTATACTTCTCAGTACAAATTAACTTGTGAAATACATTTGCAATATAATCAACAAGGGTTAATTCCTTTTACATGTGAGGTTGGATTTGACCATGTCACCCAAGACGAGGACCACAAATCTCAAATGGGTGGCGAAGGAATTGCTGCTATTGGTAAACCATTCTATTGACAACTAGATGCATGATATGTTGGTTCATATGGGAATTCACTAATTTTAGGTATGGAAGCTCTTCTGCTCAGAAATGAAATGTTCCTGGAAATTCTTGCTCCCATTGGATCATTTGTATCTATATGCATTAGGATCCCATTGGATCATTTGTATCTATATGCATTAGGATCCCGATTCATGGATCTCTCTGTTCGAGAAAGAAAAATAATGAGCATAAGGAGTAATAATACACACAAAACAATGGTCAAAGTAATTATTCTTACTCAGACTATGATAGTCCTTTAAGACTTGACCATAACTATTTCCAACCTAATTTTTCACTGAATAGTTATTATCCATCTAAAGGAGGAAGATCATTGATCAATGAGATGTATCCACCAATAGGGTCTATATGTTGGCTGTATGAGTCCTATAATCTTCATTCAAGTAACTATCTTCAACATTTTCAATATAGGATGACCTAGGAGCAATGTTGTAGTTTCTATCAAAATTATCAAGGTTCTAGATTAGATGCTCCAAGGTCATCTTTTTGGTATTAGACATATAAGTTTTATAATAAACAATTTACAATTATTTTGTATGCAAACATTTTATGTCCTTTAGTTTGGCAAATAATTGCCTACGTTTGATATTATTTTATAATATTTTTTCATTTCTTTTTTAAATTTAAGCTCTTGCATTGATATTTACACAGATATTTACACTATACATCTAAATGCTATCTTACTTTATAGAAAGATGATTAAAAATGGTCAAATATAATCTAATTAGGTCAAAATTGAAGTTACATTAAATAATTATAACAATTTTCGTCAATTTTCATAAAGTTTCTTGAAATTTTCATCGATATATCAATATTTCCATAAACCAAGATCTCGATATTCAATTGACATCAATATTTTGAACATTGCTTATGACTTAATTCAAAAAAGGAAGTTCTAGTTATAAAAGACAAAGATGTATTCAAAACAAACATTGAATTAAATAAATTCTTTTATCAGATTTGAAAATAAGAACCAACCTGAGTTGAAGAAACTTCGCTTATATTTCCATATCAAGAATGCCTAAAAAGGTCTTATGGTGTTTTTTTAAAAAAAAAAAAACCTAAGTTGTTAGCTAAAAGCGCCGCACAAGAGCCCTCATCTTCTTCTCCTCTTTTGTGTGAAGACAACGGAAGTAGTTTTATGAATCAACATTCAACCATGCCTCCAATCGCCTGTAGCCCTATTACAAACCATCGACTATTACACGTTGGTGTCCGTGCCATGATTGCTGCCAATGTTCTTAGACTGCTGCCGTACGAAGGTGATAACTTGTTTTTATACAAGCTATTGTCTCTTAAGATTAGAATATTTAGAAGTAAGCGATGAAAAAAAACATTGAATCATAAGATAATAGGACCAAATTTCTTTCCATGCGTTCGGTGAATTCAAAAGAAGAGTTTGAGTATATTTATATTACTAATGAGTTAAATGTGCAAAAATACAGATGCATTTGAGGGGATTATTGGGAATGTCCACAACTACCAAGGTCCATGGACCATCCACTTGAAAGAGTTCCTTGTCTCATATTGGAAGATTAAGGAGTGGGAAGAGAGTATAAATATGAGAGCTCTCCCCACAAGTTCCAAAAGTTGTTGGAGTGGTAGTTATGATTCTTCCCCATACACGTGCTACCGTTGCCATCTAGTCAGACGAGCGACTAAGTGTAGGTAATTATGCTTGCAAAAAAAAAAAAGAAAATACTTTTATTTCTTTTAATTTTTTTATAACTGTTATGAATTAAATTTAGATCTAAAAATTTTAATATGATTTTATTTTTAGATTGGAAAACCTAATTCTCTTCTAGATCCATTTTTCATTTTTTTCTTCATATAACAAGGTTTGGTTTTGCTTTTCCTCCATTGACAGAACAACTTATTTTCTTTTTCCTTCGTCTTCTCTTTGTTTTTTTTTTTTTTTTTTGATTTTGAGTAAATCCTTTCGCTGGTTCCAACCCTCCCTTCGATGAGTGCACATCTGAAGGTGGATGTTGTGTTAACCTTAGGGAGCAACCGATATTAACGATTCGCATCGAGGTTATGTTGAATTTGTTTTACACAAAAATATAGATATAGTTTAACGATAAACAACAATTTAAAAGAAAACTTATACTTAATATCGATCAAATTTGGAAAGGTTCAGAACTGTCCAAATTGGAACCATTTAGAATTCTGTTTCTGGAGAGTGGCGAACTACCAATCCAATCACACATTTGATTCAATGAAAGTGACGATGACATTCAGACCAAAATCTATTAGAAAGGTGCGAGTATTAATGATATTTGTAATGACTTGGACTTTTGCTTGCGTGACATTGATAAGGCAGCAAAGCAATTGATAGCTCTTGGAAAGAGATATTTTTATGTTCTTAATTTCCTTTCCCCATTATGTTTTAAATGAGTAATCATATATTTTTATAGGAATTATAGTAAATCATGTAATGGAGTGTACATTCCATTGGGTCGATTTGGAATTATTGAAAGTGAAATCAGGCATCCAGAGCTTCAAAGGAGTAAAATTACGAAAATGCCCTTAGAGGAAGTGCACGGAAACAACATGCATGCGTGCGCATATGGATGGATCGCCTTGGCGAGTGCTGCTGTGCGCAAGGCTGCACTACGGCAACCAAGGCCAGAGAGCAGCTACGCTTGACCAACCTCTATAAATGGTCATCTTCATTCTTTAGGGTATTTTTTGTCATGCCAAATTTGATGGAGGCCAAGGAGAGACCTCGGTTTCTTCTTCTTCCTTTATCCTTTGAGCATCTTAACTTAGGTTTTTTAATTTTCTTTTGAGTTGTAAATAACGGATTGGACTTCTCCTCTTTGATTTGTCTATAAAATGATGAGGTAATTTCTATTTAATTTTGGGAGCAAGAAACCTAAGTATTTTTCTTGAGATTTTCTATTCTTGGATTGTATGCATTCTTATTTTATGTTTTGTTTGAATCCATTTCATTTTCGATATGTATGTTTGTATTGTTGACTTTTCACACCTAAGCAGTATTACCTCGCTAATCGGTTCTTTACATCACATTCTCTTATTGAATGTCTAGCTAAAATCACATAAGTAGAAAATAGTTAATTGTGCATTTGATGGAAATTCTTAGAATGCATGAATTGCTAGGTTCAAAGATAAATTCATTTAATCATTTAGGTTGACCAATTGGTTAATCGACACAATAGAATCCTAAAATATAATACGCATATTTTTATTTCTATATGGACGCTGTCAAACTCAATAAAATTTAGAAGCATGTAGTTTAATTTTGGAATGGATTTCCAACCTTGATTAATAATTAGGATGCTTTCTCGGTTCGGTTCTAACTAGTTGTCCGCCTTTGTATAGGCTTGCTTGGTCGAGTCAAGCGAGTTGTTGTGCACACATAAATTGATTACATGTTCAATTAATGGAGTTTGTTGATTCAAATTACATAGAATCTTTCTTGCTCTTGAAACTAGATGAATCCTATCCTTAGTTTACATTTACCCTTGCACTTTATTTTTCTTGCACGCTTGTTCTTATCAACACTAAATCCCTCCCCCCCTCCATCGTATCTCCTTGCGGATCGACCCGTGCTTGCCACTATTGCAATGCCATCGTAGTAATAGTTGTAGAGTTCAGTTAATATGAATTTCTTTTGATTTTTAGGAGTTTGCTAAATGATGGCAAAATCTCTATTTATCAAAATGACACCATTGCCAGGGAGACCATTTATGTTTCATTTAGTCGAGTTTCTAGTTAGAGCTTTCTTTTGCTTTTGATTTATTTTCTTTTCTCATGTCAGGTTTGCTATGGCTAACAGAGTGCATAGTAAGTACTATGCATCGCACGCAAGGCAAACTATCGAAGAGAGAGACCAAGAGGCCAATCAGATTTCTGAGCTCAGAAATATGCTTGATGATTTTGTCTCATCTGTTCAGCCGTTGATTGAAAAGTAGTTACAAAGCAGCCCGATGCCAACGAGTCATACCTTGAAGAGTCACCCTAGTCATTGGGAGCTTGAGCCTTGCACCCATCCTAGATGGACTGCTCACTCTTGTGACTATGGTAATTTCTACGTAAAATTAGAGTACTATTGTCATCCCATAATCCCCGAGGTATTAGAGTAATCAGAAGGCAAACCAAGGTATATACTTAGAAGGTTTAGTTAGAGAATTGTTTAATCACCAGTTCTTTATGCAGTAAGATGTTCTTCGTATCCAGCGGGAGAGCCTTCAGTTTGAAATGGAGGTTAAAGTTGAGGTACAACGTTTGTGTGACTTGCTCGCTCAAATTTCTGACTTAGTGAGGAGGTTGGAGGCATCCCAACTGTGGCACCATATCTTCGAGGCTACCGAGGCATCCCACCATAACTTAATTTACTCTGATGATAAAGACGATGACAAGGATCCTACACCATGGTTAGCCCTATTTGTCGAGGCAGAAGAAGAACCCAACCTTAAACTTGACAAATCTTAAGTTATAAAGTCAGAGTTTGAAAAACCTCACCCTATTCTACAAATTTGGTATTTCGTTTATCTTTGAATTTTGTTCTTCTTGTTCTCAAGAGTTAGTTGTGTCTTTCATTTCTTTCAACTCTTTTGTGTCATTTGATTTTTATGATTCTTTCTTTTTTCCTTTTTTGCCTATCATTAGAAACAACAAATTTGACTTGTCTGGTTTTTTGCAAAAGATGAGAAGCCTTATAGCCTTACTAGGCTATCCGATTCATCCAAGAAGAGACTAGAGAAGTACAAGAACTTCTTTGTACCTTGACAAAGGATAGGTCAAGTCAAGCAATCCACATTAAAAATTTTCCCTTCTTGGAAGGAGCTAGGTGGAAAAATTTACTGTTTTCCTTTATTTACTTTCTAGATTAGTTTCTTGTTTTTCTTTTGTAAGGATCCCTTAGAAGAAGAAGAGCATCCTTTGAGAGGTGAGGCCTACTATCACACCTCAAAGACCGTGCACAAAAATGCCTACAGAATAGATTTCATGTTCCCTTGTCTTTATTTTCATTAAACTTTGATTAGAGATATATTGCTTTAGGTTGAGGATGGTGGTTGTATATGCATATCTGGTAAGTCCTTGAGCACCTGAGCTCGGACTTTGTGGTTGAGCTGAATGATAAGATTTTTGTGATGCATGTATTGTGATGATGACTTTCTGTAATAGGTTTTAAATAACTTTCTATTCACTTTTTTTAGGATTCACAAAATGTATGCATGTTTTTGGGTCAAATTTAATTTTTTTCTTGATTCCTTTGCATATTTTGAGCACATTGTTGTCTTATTTGTGTTTTTGAATGCTTAGGATTGGGTTATTTGGTCCATATGCTTGTTGTCACCCCGAAAGGTCTAAGTGATAGTTGTTAAATGACTGAATTTCAACTTAGTAATGCATGCTTAGTTTGCCAAACTCTTGTTTTGTAAAGAAAAAGCCTATTGTAAAGTGAATAAAAGGCAAGCATGTTATAGAGTAAAAGTAAGTTGTATGATATTTTTAAAGTGGATCACTCCTCTTTCTTAGGGATATGATTAACCTTGGGCAGCCATGGCACCCGTAGTTTTCCTCTATGCTAAAGTGCCATTGAGTAACGAGTAAGCTTCAACACTTTTAAAGGATACATTGCTCAAAGTTGGACGTCTTTCACATAACCTATGTGGGCAAGCCAAAAAAAAGGTAGCATAGTCTGGATAAGACTTCGTCTTTTGTGTAAAGTAAGAATAAGAAAAAAATTTCTTAATTGAGTGCATGCAATTGAACGGTTCTATCTTTGTGAATGGTTTGTTATCTTTAGCCTTGAGATTAGAGTCACTCATTTTCATTACATGATTCATATCTATACTTTGTTTTTCCCTGCTCGAGGATGAGCAAAGTTTAAGTTGGAGGTGTTTGATAGCTCTTTGTTGCTAATGATTATATGCGTTAAATATGGTTATGCGCTAATATGGATGTGCATTAATGTAGTTGATCATGTGCTCCGTCACAAGTTTTCTTGCTCTCTTGCCAAGAATAACGAGATCACAAGTTTCATGGGATGATCCAAGGTCGAACTCGGGGACTTGTAGCTAAAGACGATTGTAAAGTAATGTGTTTGAGGCATAATCTAAATTACTAGAATAAATAAAGTAAGAAGCATGCAACTAACTACTATGCGATGAATTAACTAATGCGACTAAACTAGCTAAATAGGCAGTGAGCATTTGAAGAATAATTCCGAGAGTTTTTAGGGAAACAATAACTTTAACACGTAATAGAAATGCATGGAAAAAATAAGGTTTAGGGGAAATCAATGTTGCATCTCTAAGTTCAACTTTAAGAAGAATCCTGGCACGTATCATTCATTTGTCACACACCTCTTAGTGGTTAGCCACATTTTTCATATTTCAATGATGCAAGAATGATGATGCGTTGAGCATAAGGTTATTTCTATCTCTAGAAACACTTCTTACGTTGCTTAGTGAGTTCCACAACTACTTATCCTCTCGGATAGTTGGTCATAGCTACTTGACTCAATGAGTGATCAAAAGAAAGCATTCAAATAATTATACACTAAGCAGACAGGATTGACCTCTAAAAGTTCAACATAGTTCAAAGTATTAATCTTCCTCTAACCTTGTGAAGATTAGCAACATGGTAAATGAGAAAGCAATGGTCAAGATAAGGAAGATAATGAAGGTAAACATGATAATATATAGATAGATGTGTTGATTACAAGATGTATTAATGTCTTAAGCCAAAATGTAATACAACAGCATAGATAAGATAGAAAGATGGACGACTAGTTTTCAACAATCTCTTACTTCCAACAGATGTGTGTCAAGACTGTTGGTGATGGGACGGTAGCGTGAAGTGGAGAAGGTCCTCTCAGATTCTTACTTCGACGTAGTTCCGATTGTCAATCGGAGGTGATTTATGGAAGTGAAGAACTCTCAGAGAAACTTTTGAATGTGCTTTCGTCTGTGATCATAGGATTTTGCCTAAGGCAAAGTTCCCAGATACTTTGCCATTGATGTTATGACTCTGTTTATAGAGCCACCCTCTGATGACCTCAGGGATCCCGCAATGGATAGTCACCATATCTAATAATGTAGGTGAGGATGTTAACGCTGCTATCATGGTCATCATTATGAAGTTGCAATAGGAGATCTGCTGGAACAGGATCAAAGATCCCGAGGCATTTGATCAACGTTTTGTCATCAGGATCAGAGCATACAATCAACTTCTACGATAACTTCAAAATATACACTTTAATACATGTTAACTCAAGATGTGTGGTTATCAGGGTTTTTTTTTTGTGCCCTTCACCGTAAGTATCATTTTTAGCATGAATTCCTAGCATTATTGATGCATGATCTGCCTATCTACCCTCATTATTCTAAGTAAAAGGCTACAATAACTTGTATTTCTACAAGTTATCACTCTCAGAAAGAGCTATTTTTATGTCCTTAATTTTCTTTGCCCGTTATGTTTTAAATAATTAACATATATTTTTGTAAGAATTTAAGAAAATCATGCATTTTGGAGTGTACGTGGCATTCGAGGTTGATTTGGAGCTATTGAAAGTGAAATCAAGGATTCGAAGCTTTAAAGATGAAAAATTACGAAAATGCCCTTGAAGGGAGCACAAGGCTGCCCTTGAAGGGAGCACAAGGCTACCCTTGCTCGGTACCCTCTGCTATGCACAAAGGCAATAGCACGTAGTTGTGGCAGCGCCGCTGATGGTAGCGTAAGCGCATGCGTCAAATTATAAGGATTCTCAAGTGATGGAACATAAGGCTCTTCAACCTCAACCTTAATCACTTGAACTTCCTTATCTAAATTGGGCACATCTTCTCTCTCAATCTCACAAACCAACTCTTGGTTGACTCCAATGCTTCCAACTCATCCCCATCATCAGAATTTGCAATCATGGACCTCCTTATCTCAATGGCATTGGAAATATTTTTCTCAAACAAGGCTCTAAATGCATCAACCATTAGACTAAGTTGATCTCTTAAAAATTTCAGGACTACCTCATTCTCCACTAATTGGGCTTCTATCCTATCCAACCTCCTCCTCTTCCATACAAAACCTCTTAAATTGATAAACTCTTTTAACAGGTCCTCTAAAGAAGGTTTCTTCTCTATTGAGGGTGGATAAATATAAAAACTCCTATGGTCATGGAATGGGTAACTGATGGGATATGGGTATGGGTTGAAAGACATTGGTGGTGGTGGTGTTGGATCTAGATTAGGTTGGTAAAACTCGTAAGACCACCCAAAATTATAATAAGACATGGTAAAGCAAACATCACAAAAGAAAACCATACAAGAGAAGACTCAAATAAAAAAAATTGAAACAAAACAAAACAAAACAAAATAAATAATATACACCCTAAATTAAAATCAGTCAAATATCTTAAATATTAAAAGAAATCAAAGCATAATTCCCCGATAGCGGCACCAAAAACTTGATGGTAGCGCAAGCGCACACATCAAATTATGATATAGTAAAACGGTCAAGAGACCAATATTGTCCTCTGAGGAATTGGTTTGACTCTCTTAGTTATTAAGAGATTCTTATAATTTTATTTAGAGGACCGGACTATGATGAGAACCTAACTAATCTAATCCTAGAAAGCAAGAAAAGATAAAACTAAGGTGAAATTAGACAAAGGCACGTTCTAAGGTATGATTTCGTTAAATGGATTAACCAAATTAGTTATGTTGACCTTAGATTGATTCAAGCAAATTATAGATCTAGGAGTCTTTTATCCAGGTATCCTCTCTCAAGCTCAACTATTTCTAATGACTAAGCATTGACCTGAATCTCTTCTATCGCTTGACTAGACACAACATTAAGTTCCTCTGTCAACAATCTCTATTAATCTTCTATCACTCTTGTGCATACTCAATTAACATTTTAACATACTAGTTCCAACTCAACACATTCTCTCTCGAGACAGACATTAAGTAAAGAACATTTAATTAGTGATCAATTAATCAAAAGCATTAAGAATGAACATGCCAAAATAATTATGCATAAATTCAATCCCAAAAGCAATTAATTCAGTTTTCACAATCTATAAAACTAAATTAGCACCCTAGAAACAAAAATTAGTCACTTATGATTACAACAAAAACATCGACCATTCATGAGGTTTCCAAACACAAAGGATAAAAAATAAAAGAGGGAAGAAATTGCAAGCTGTGTTCTTGACTTTCATCCTTGAATCTAGAATCACAACCCAACGATCTCTTCAAATCTTCGATCCTTTGAAGCTCTAAGATGACACGTCTATCCAGAATTACACTCCTCAAGGAAACCTCACCAAAATATTGCTTTACGCTCTCAAAATAGCCCTAAAAGTGCCTCTCCCAATCAAATCGGCAGATGCATATGAGACCCGTCTCATCTCCTCAACCTCTTGAGGCATCTTAGGACAAATTTCATTAGACAAAGTATCTCCATGCCTGAATGGCAGTAGGCCCCTTTTGGAGTCCTGCATTAAGTACTTAAGCAACATCTTGTCAATGTATGATGCCTGAGACAGTGCTAGCACTTTGTTCTTACGATCCCGAAATATCTATATTCCCAGAACAAACTGTGTCTTTCTCAAATCTTTCATTTGGAATCGGGTCGCTAGCCAGTTCTTAACTGCAGTCAGTAGTCCTACATCATTCCCAATGAGTAGGAACACTAAGAAAACTACTAAACTGTTGATGATCTTCTTGTAGTCACAAGGCTCATCAATGTTTTGGTTCAAAGTCATACGATTTGATCTCAGTATCAAACTGAATATTCCAAGATTGAGACGCCTGTTTTAGCCCATAAATGGATTGATTCAATTTGCATACTTTTTACTCTTGACCTTGGGCAATGAATCCCTCGGGCTGCACCATATAAATGGTCTCCTCAAGATTGTCATTTAGAAAGGCCGTTTTAACGTCTGCCAAATCTCATAATCATAATAAGCAACAACGGATAGAAGGATTCGGATCGACTTCAACATGGCAACAGGTGAGAAAGTCTCCTCATAGTCGACTCCCTCCACCTAGGTATAACCCTTTGTCACATCGGCACCCCGTTTTCGCTTATAGATCCATTTTCAACCTATAGGTTAGACCCCACCAAGCTGATCTATAAGATCCCATACTGAGTTGAAGTACATTGACTCCATCTCGAGATCCATGGCCTTGACCATTCATCCCAGTCAACATCCTTCATTGCCTTTTGATAAGACAAAGGATCCTCAATGTCGTCATCAGTTACCATAGCCAGGATTTCCGTGAAACCCAGATAGCGAACGGGCAGGTTCAAACCCTCCTACTGTAAACCCCGTATTTCATTTTTCCTATATAAGTGAGTAACAAGCGTGTTAAGTAAAGTTATGAAAGGAGGTAAAGAAGGTAGGCCGATGGAGGAAGAAAATTCTAAGTGTTAGAAATACTTAGTCAAGGGTGAGTTTTAGATAATATAACAAGTGAAAATTTGCTAAGTATGGAAGTAAAGTGTAGGCATGCGTTGATGGAGAAGTATGGATGTATGAGGTTACGTGTGTAGCAACCAAGGCTTGTAGAGGTTAAGTGTTGAAGGCAAGGGTAAACTATGCGTTGGTATTAAGGATGAACGCATGGGTTGAAAGGCATGATGCGTTGATAAGGCTTGCGACAACCTCAAGTGTGTGTGAGCAAAGACGCTGGATGATCGTGTAGCAGATGAGCGGCGCTATATGGTTGGGTAAGCGATTGTCTAGTAAGTAAACAACACTACACGATGAGGTAGGTGATCGTGTAGGTGTGCGCTGAGCGATCGTATAGTAAATGCCTCTTATACACATCTAGATGTGTATAAGAGACAGGAGCTAAGCGATACGGTAGGCGATCGTGTAGTAATTGCATGGAGCTGAACGATGTGCTAGACGACGCGAAGGATCGTGCTAAACGATGGTGCTACACGTTGGACGATAGCGCAAGCGGCACTACACGATCGGCATCAGTGCCAGACAATGAGCTGCACGATAAATGCTAGACGATAGGCGCTGGACCCTAGACGATGGAGTATACGTTGTGCGCAAGGCGTTGAAACTCGATGTACGCTAAAGTTATGCTTTAGGACGAAGGCCTAAGGAGGGTTATGAAGGAAGGGAAGGAAAAATAAATTAATTGAAGAAACTCACTAATGGGAATTGGTTGGAAGCACGAAGTGCTGGATGAGGTGGCAATTTGACCCTTGAACAGGGGAAGCGGAAGGAAGTATAAAAGGGAGAGGAAATTCAGAAGCTCGGTTTTGGAAAATGACTTGAGAAAATTAAGTGAGATTGATGCCGTTTGAAAGCTAGGGAATGTAGTTTTTGAGGTGTTTTGCTGGAGAAAGATCTCACACGGAGAAGAAAAAAGTGAAGAATTTGCAGAAGGGGCAGATTCTCGGATTAATCAGAGCCTGGAGTGAAGATTGGAAGCTTCAAGACAAACTAGAAGGAATTTTCAGCTGATATTTTTAAGTTAAGAAAGTTAACCCAATTCTAAACAAGTTTGTAGAAGGAAGTTTCTTAAAAAGAGTCCTGGATTTTGAGTTATGAATTTTTGAATTTGGAATAGGGAATTGGTATGTAAGTAGGCAGCTGCTTGGGAAGATTAAGCAGGCAGCTCACCATTGTGAGCGAGATAAGAAAATGAGTGAGAGTGAGAGTGAGTTAAGGAAGAGGTGAATCTCGCTAAGGATGAAAATCTCGCTGGTTTTGCGCTGAATCTCGCTAGAAGTCACAAATCTCCTGGAAAAGTCACAAATCTCGCTGGAAAGTCACAAATCTCGCTAGAAGTGGTTAATCTTGCTCATGAGGGTGATCTCGCTCATGATGATCATCTTACTAGTAATGCTGTTTTGTTGGTAAAAGTTTCATTAGTAAGCGAGCTACCTAAAGCTTTTTGCTAAGAATTCTAAGGAATCTAACCGAGGATTATGTTCTTTCAGACCAAAAAGAGCTAGGAGAGGCATATAAACTGTTTAAGAGTCCCAATGGGCTGTGAGTGACTATAAATGATTTATAAATATTTTAATAATCCATGATTTAATGAAAGTTACTTTTATGTTGGTTATTTTAAAAGAAGTTCCAAGCAACGCATTTCTCTAAAGTTTATAAACGCATGCTAGTTACAAAGTTTATGAAATATGCTTTGGTACAATGGTTGAACCATGGTAGTTTTCAAAAGAGTATTCTATGACATGTTTATGTTACAAGTATTTGTATTATGTTTTAAAGCATATGTGCTCTTAATGTTGTTGAGCATGCATTAGCAAAAGATATTCTTATGAAAACTATGATTTATGAGATCAGCTTTCATTAAGCATGTCTTATGAAAATGTTTTTCTATTAGGTATTTTCAGCTCAATACTGAAGTACAAGGAGAAGGTATCCGAGCTGTACTACCTAGTTTCAGTTATGTTATGATTCTGATGCTGAAGTACATAGAAAAGGTATCAAAATAATTCACTCAGTTTAGTGATAAGCAGTGGTACCCTGCCTTAGTTATGATCCTTGGCATCAAGATCCAGTTTGCTCTACGTGCACGTATGACAGTTAATCGTTCAGTAGGATTGAACCACAAGGGTTCTTTCCTAGCATTGGCTAAAATGTTTTGAACAAAAGTGGTCTCACCCCATCTCAGGCTTATGTTTGAGAAATCGAACAAAAGGGTTCTCTCTTAAACATGATACCCGATGATGAGATTGAACCACGAAGGTTCTTTCCTAACATCTGCTAAAAGGTGTTGAACAAAAGAATTCTCACCCCAACCTAGGCTTATGTTTGAGAGATTGAACAAAAGGGTTCTCTCTTGAACATGATATCCGATGTTGAGATTGAACCACGAAGGTTCTCTCTCAATCGGGAGTCAGTTTAGCTATGTTTTCAGATACAATGGTTTTAAAAGTTTTATGTACACGTTTGCTTGGCATGTTTTAGTTCCAATATTATGTTTTTTAGCTTTCATTTTAAGCATGAGATTTATGTTTTTATTAAGTCACTCATTAGAGGAATAGCTCATTCTTTCAAATGTTTTTCTTTTCCTAGGTAGTGGTCATCTCCCCAGAGGTTAGCTGTCATCCTGTTCTGCCACTCAAGGACTCCAGTTAAAAGTCCAAAGTCTAGAGAGAAGTTTTAAGTGTTTATTCTATAAATTTCTATACATATGTGTTGCTCATATTAAGGACTAGTAAAGTATATTGGGACCGCTGAACTCTGTATGTGTTAATATGATGTAATTATGTTGTTATTGATCCATGGTGTTCTGAGGTTATTTTTAAAGTTTCATTAGTTTGGTGAATGTTATATATGTATTCCAGGGATCTAAGCAGGTGAAGGATGTTAGTTAGGCAGTAAGTGCCATAAAAGGGTTAGTAACTACTGTCGTCACATTCACGCCTGTTCCACAACTTCAGATGTGTTCTTGTAACACTCTTAGATCGAACACAGTTGGGTATATATACCGTAGTCTCCACTGTAAAACCCTAAAACGAGTTCGATAAGGAAGCGTAACTTATCATCGAACGAACCATGTCTAACAAGGTTCTGTTTCTCCTCTCTGCTACATAATTCTGCTGAGGTGTACTCGACGCTGAGAGTTTAGAAACGATTCCATATTCTATCAAATAGTCCTGGAACCCCGAATCTAAAAACTCTCCACCTCGATCCGATTGAAGTGTCTTAATCCGTCTATCCAATGCATTTTCAACTTCAGCCTTGAACTCTCTAAACTTTTAAAAGGATTTAGACTTCTGTGCATAAAATAAACATACCCATACCTAGAGTAATCATCAGTAAAACTGATAAAGTACTCATAGCCTCCCCTGGCTCGCACATTCATAGGATCACAAAGGTTAGAATGCACTAACTCTAGAGGCTCTTTGGCTCGATAACCTTTTCCAGGAAATGGCCTTTTAGCATATTACCCTCAAGGCAGGATTCATACACCAGTAAAGTATTTTCTTCTAACTCACTTAGAAGTCCATTCTTCACCAACCTCTCAATCCTATTGAGGTTGATGTGCCCTAATCGAAGGTGCCAAAGTTGGGCATTTTCTTTTGGAGAAATACATTGACGTTTATTTTGAAGGAAATTGAACACGAGGATTTCCATGAGCAGCAGAAAGATCATTCCAAATTACAATCATATATGAACTTTACAATTACAGTTATAAATATAAACATACGATTATGCATTCATTACAAAAATTACAGAAAGATACTACAAATGATCAAGGAGAAACACAATACACATTTGTAGACTCATCGTCAAGCTCCTTGATCACGAATGCTCGAACACAGCAACACGACAACCTCGAACACATGTCCAACGCGACCGCTACACTGCAGAACACCACACACTCGATCTCAGCGATTGCCTCAGTCACGAACACCCAGAACAATATGAACGACCTCCACAGAACCTTGACGGTGTCGAGTTGAGTATGACACCAACAATTAGGCTACCTTGGTATTCTCGGTATGAGAATCCAGAGGGTGGGCTCTGTGTGGACTTGGTTTGAGGCAGAAGACGGAGGAATCAACAATCGTGTAAACGATTGAGCAAGTGGGAGATGGCAGAACCTATCGTATAAGTCAATGGCCAATTGTATAACAAAAACTAAGCGATCGTCTATCAAAAGCTATGCGGTCGTTTAGCTCATCGCTTAGCTAAGTGCCTGTCGCCTACAAACACACCACGATCGTTTACCTTATCCAAGCTGTCGTTTAGTAAATCCTATTTACTTGACATCTTCCGTGAGATTCTGAGAGAT
Organism: Benincasa hispida; assembly: GCF_009727055.1. Lineage (NCBI taxonomy): Eukaryota > Viridiplantae > Streptophyta > Magnoliopsida > Cucurbitales > Cucurbitaceae > Benincasa > Benincasa hispida. The sequence goes on along the minus strand of NC_052360.1, from coordinate 39,486,514 downwards.
AAAAAATCTCAAAAACAATTTTGCAAAACTTTCTAAGATTAGGAAAATATTTTTTCTTTTTATCTCACGGTTACCATGAACCCACCAATAACCTCCCACTCAATTGGTTATTAGAGAAAAAGAGTTAATTATCCAATAATTAATATTATTATAAATATAAATGATAATTAACTTATCATACTATATTTAAAACCTATAGATTTAATATTTCATCTCATGAAACATATAAACCATAGCTCTTTTTCTATTCAATGGAACTTAATGTAAATCTCATTTACATTAATCCTCCATTAGATGTATCTCATACATCATACCAATCATATCATATCGAATGACCTCCTGTCAATTTGAACATTTCAAATCAACACCAAGAACTGATCCTCAACTGAATCCATTGAGTTACCAAGGGGATCTTATGAACCTGTAGCTCGAAACTTCAACGGTACGTGAATAACTGACTAAAATCTTTAGTCATGGGATCCACCATCCGTTAACTGCCAGGCACTCTACTAAAGACCGACAGATGAACTCTCCTTACCATAGATATTATGTGTCCATCTTAACCAATCAGTAGTGTGACAACCCTTCACAGATCACTCGTAAGTACAGCTTGACCAATAACCTTTATGCCCTTGTAGTTACATCTAACTCCCTAAGTACCACTAATCCCTCTAATGAACATAAGTCATAGTCCTACTATGACTGAGTCCCTCTTCTAAAGAAAAGCTATAGCCATTATGTTCAAGTCCCAAAATCAGCACTCAAGGGAGTAATCTCTCTACTTATCCCTGCTTCGGGAAAGGAGTGAATTCTATCTTGTGTATTGAGTTCCTAGCTCCCAAATTAAACAAGTCCCCAAAAAGGTAGGCATATTGAGTTGGCAATCTGGCCACTCTCACCCATACTAATCAAAGGACCGCCCTTAAAGACAGGAGTTCCCAAAACCTTCAAAATTAAGGTCGTGTCACCTATGGTCGTTTAGGTGAGATGTAAGTCTCTAGTATCAATGGTGTTATATACAGAGTCTAATCATCTTGTGGTTCGGTCTTATACAAACTCTTTGTATAAGACCCCCCCTCGCATGTCTCCACATGAATGGTCAGGATCTACCATATGTAGTAGTTTACAACACTTGCAAACCTCTACAAAGTGGGCCGTATCCATAGTGTCACAAGGATCAGGTATCCCACCTTAATCCTTATACTACAGACTTATTTAGTTTATCACTTAAGTCATGATCCACTTGTATATCACATATACGTGCTTAAGTTTACATAAGATAACCATGAAGCTTTGTTTATTGTATATGAGTAAATGCCAGAATAAAATAACAATTATTTTATTCATAAAACAATGTGTATCATTACAAACAACGAGACTTCGGGAGAATTAGGACATCAATCCCAACAATCTCCCACTTGTTCTAATGCCTCGAGAGACTAATGTACAATACAATATAAAAATGTACAATATAAAATAAACTAGGGCATAACCCAGTAACATCTCCCACTTGCCCTAGACAAGATGCCACATGTCCCGCAGACCCAGACTCTCTAGGTGACCCGCGAACACTTTAGTCGTGAGGGCCTTTGTAAAGGGATCAACAACGTTATGCTCCGATGCGATCTTCGTGACTATCACATCACCGCAATGCACAATCTCCATGATCATGTGGTATTTTTGCTCTATGTGCTTACCTCGACGATGACTCCGAGGCTCCTTCGAATTTTCCATAGCCCCGTTGTTATCACAATAAAGAGTGATAGGCAAATGCATATTTGGAACAACTTCCAAATCTGAAAAGGAATTTCCTCAACCAAACAGCTTCCTTAACTGCTTCACAAGCCGCTATGTATTCGACTTCCATAGTGGAGTCTGCGATGCATCCTTGCTTGGTGCTTCGCCCGTCATACTACAGTCGATCCATTCATAGTGAAAACTGAACCCGATGTCGATTTGTGAGAATCTCTATTGGTCTGAAAGTCAGAGTCCATGTATCCTGTAAGGATCAAATCCTTATCTCCATACATGAGCATATAGTCCCTCGTTCTCTGAAGATACTTGAGGATCGTCTTGACCGTCGTCCAGTGATCAAATCCTGGATTGGACTGATACCGACTGACAATCCCTATTGCATAGCAAATTTTGGGTCTGGTACACAACATTGCATACATTAAGCTTCCTACAGCTGAAGCATAGGGAATCTGTCTCATCTCCTCAACCTCTTGAGGTGTCTTAGGACATTGATTCTTAGACAAAATGATTCCATGCTTGAAGGGTAACAAACCCCTTTTGGAATCTTGCATCTTGTACTTGATCAACATTTGATCAATGTATGATGCTTGAGACAAGGCTAACCATTTGTTCTTACGATCCCGAATGATCTGAATCCCTAGAACATACTGTGCCTTACCCAAATCTTTCATTTGGAATTGGGCAGCTAGCCATTTCTTAATGTTAGTCAGATACCCTACATTATTCCCAATGAGTAGGATATCATCCACATATAGTACTAGGAAAGCTACTGAGTTTTCTTGTATACACAAGGCTTATCAACATTTTGATCAAAGCCAAACGACTTGACTGCAGTGTCAAATTTGATGTTCCAAGATCTAGATGCTTGTTTCAGCCATAAATGGACTTATTAAGCTCGAAAACTCTTTTCTCTTGATTTGGAACTATGAACCCCTCTGGTTGAGTCATATAGATGGTCTCCTCAAGATTACCATTAAGGAAGGAAGTCTTGACGTTCATTTTCCATATTTCATAATCATAAAATGTGGCTATGAACAGGAGAATCCTGATAGACTTGAGCATGACAATAGGTGAGAAAGTTTCCTCATAGTCAACTCTCTCAACCTGGGTATAACCCTTTGCCACGAGTCTAGCATTAAAGGTTTGCACCTTTCCATCTATACCTCTCTTTCACTTAAAGATCCACTTACAATCAATAGGTCTTACCCCATCAGTTAGATCAACAAGCTCCCAGATGTTACTAAAGTACATAGACCCCATTTCCTCGTTCATGGCCTTAACCCATTCATCTTTGTCAACATCCTCCATTGATTTCTTAAAAGACAACGGATCCTCGACCCCATCATTCGAAATGACATTTTGGGCTTCAGTCAAACCCATGTAGCGATCTGGTGGGTTCATAACCCTCCCACTACATCGAGGCAGTCTCAACTCTTGAGCTGGTTGACTAGATGTTCCGACCTCAACAACTCTTGTTGATCTGTCGGCCTGTTCAACAACTCTTGTTGAACCCTCAATAGTCTTAGTCTCACTAGAAATCTCATGCAAAACGAGCTTACTTCGTGGCTTATGATCCCTCATGTGGTCTTCTTCCAAGAAGATAGCATTTGTAGAAACAAATACTTTGTTCTCACTCAAATCATAGAAGTATCCACCGCTCGTTTTCTTGGGGTAGCCTACAAAGAGGCAAACCTTCGAACGAGGTTCCAACTTCTTTGGGTTAGTCACTAGCGCATGTGAGGGACAACCTTAAATCCAGAAGTTGCATAAACTACCTTTATGGCCTCTCCATAACTCAAAAGGTGTTTCAGAAACACTTTTCAGGGAATGTTATTCAGGATATAACATACAACCTTCACTGCAAAACCCCAAAACGAATCTAGAAGATGAGCATAACTCATCATAGACCGAACCATGTCCAACAAGGTTCTTTTTCTCCTTTCTGATATACCATTCTACTAAGGTGTACCAGGGGCCAAGAGTTGGGACGCAATCCCATGTTCTATCATATAGTTCTAGAATTGGAAGTCCATATACTCTCCACCACGATTAGATCGTAGTGTTTTTTTCTTCTTACCTAACAAGTTTTCAACTTTAGCCTTATACACCTTGAACTCGTCAAGGGCTTCAGACTTATGTTGCATTAGGTAGAGATACCCGAACCTTGAATAATCATCTATGAAAGAGATGAAATATTCATACCTACCCCGAGCTTTAACATTCATTAGACCATAGAGGTCTGAATATATAAGCTCTAAGGTTTCCTTGGCTCTATAACCTTTTCCAGTAAAAGGTCGTTTGGTTTTCTTGCCTTCATGGCATGATTCACATACCGGCAAGGAGTTTTCTTCTAAACTCTTTAGAAGTCCATTTTTCACCAACTTTTCAATCCTATTGAGGTTGATGTGACCTAACCTTAGATGCCAAAGATGAGCATTTTCCTTAGGAGAAACCTTTGGTCTTTTAGCTGTTGTTGCCGTATTGAACATTTCAGTGTTCAAGAGAAGAACAAGGCACTACACGATTGAAAAGTGCTGACCGTGACATGTAGCATGCATGGATGGAGCACCTTGTTAAGCGCTATTGCACTACAACAACCAAGGCCAGAGCGCAATTGAGCTTGACAGCAGCGTCGCTATGCTTGGCCAACCTCTATAAATGCTCCTCTTCATTATTTAGGGTGTTTTATCATGCTAAATTTGATGAAGGTTGGGCAGAGACCTCAATTTCTTCTTATTCCTTTTTCCTTTGAGCATTTTAGCTTAGGTTTTTAATCTTCTTTTAGGTTGTAAACAATGAACTAGACTTCTCCTCTTTGATTTGTCTATGAAACGATGAGCTAATTTTTATCTAATTTTTGGGGCAAGAACCCTATTTATTTTTCTTGAGGTTTCCTGTTATTGAATTGTATGCATTCTAATTTTATGTTTTCTTTGAATATGTTTCAATTTCAATATGTATATTTATGTTGTTGACTTTTCACACCTAAGCATGCATTACCTCGCTAATTGATTCTTAGTGATGTCACGTTCTGTAAAACCCTGAAACTTCCCCCTAAGATCTTCTAAGTAAGGATGGTTTACGGAGTTGCTTTAGGAACCTAGAAAGGCTAGGTTTGGGCATGCGTTGACCTTGGTAAGAAGCTTGGGTGTGGATAGAGTGAGGTTAAGAGGAAGGCCTTAACGTTAGGAGAATATTTTACACAAAGGGACTTAGTATAGAGTAGAATTGTCAGGTGTTGCCAAAAGGGGCAACCAGGTGTTGAGGATGTGTACAAGGAAAGAAGAGGAACCATGCCATGAGGAGTAGTTTGATGAGTCATGCATGGGAAGTAAGCAAAGGAAAGAGCACGCTTGACCGAGCTTGGTGATGGGATGGCTAAATTAAAGGAAATCGAACACGAGGATTTTCATGAGTAGCGAAAAAAATCATTCCAAATTACAATCATGTCTGAACATTACAAATTACAGTCAAAACATAACCATACGGTTATGTAATCAATACAGAAATTACAGCATGAAAATACAAATGAATAAGGAAAAATGCTACGAACATCTGTCGACTCGTCTCCATGCTTCTTGCTCACGAATGCTCAAACACAACAACCTCAAACGCTCGAACAACATGACCGCTACACAGCACGAACGCCGTGCACTCGTCCTCAACGATCGCCTGGATCACGAACACCTCAACAACACGAACGACTTCCACAGAATCTCGACGGTGTCAAGTTGAGTATAACACCACCAAGAAGGTTACCTTGGTATTCTCGGTGTGAGAATCCAGAGGGTGGGCTCTGTGTAGACTTGGTTTGAGCCAGAAGATGGAGGAATCAACAATTCCGTAAACGATTGAGCAAGTGGGAGAAAACTAAATCTATCGTATAGGTCGATGCCCAATCATTTAGCAAAAGCTAAGTGATCATTTAGCTCAACGATTAATTTCGTGTCTATCGCTTACAAACACTACATGATCGTTTACCTTTGTCAAGCTGTTGCTTAGTAAATCCGATTTACTTGACAACTTCTTTTCCGAGAGAAAATTCACAAATTCAACATTACTAAAATTAGGAAAAAAAATTTTCTTTTATCTCACGGTTACCATGAACCATCAATAACCTCCCACTCAATTGGTTATTAGAGAAAAAAAATTTAATTATCCAATAATTAATATTATTATAAATATAAATGATAACCAACTTATCATACTATATTTATAACCTATAGTTTTAATATTTCATCTCATGAAACATATAAACCATAACTTTTTTTCTATTTCATGGTACTTAATGTAAATCTCATTTACATCAATCTTCCACTAGATGTATCTTATACACCATACCGATCATATCACATATAATCAAATTACCTCTTGTCAATTTGAACATTTGAAATCAACACCAAGAACTGATCCTCAACTGAATCCATTGTGCTACCAAGGGGACCTTATGGACCTACAGCTTGAAGCTCCAACGGTACGTGAATAACTGACTAAACTCTTTAGTCACGGGATCCACCATCTGTTAACTGCCAAACACTCAACTAAGGACTGACAACTAAACTTTCTTTACCACAGATATATTATGTGTCCATCTTAACAAATCAGAAGTGCGACAACCTTTCATAGATCGTTCACAAGTACAGCTCGACCAATAACCATTATGACCCTGTAGCCACATTTAACTCTTTAAGTACCATCGATCCCTCTAATGAATATAAGTCATAGTCCTACTATGATTGAGTCCTCTCTTCTAAAGAGAAGTTGTGGCCACTACGTTCAAGCCCCAGAATCAACCATTAAAGGAGCAATCTCTCTACTTATCCCTGCTTCGGAAAGAAGTGAATTCCATCTTACAGATTGAGTTCCCAACTCCCAGATCAGAAAAATCCCCAAAAAGGTAGGCATGTTGAGTTGGCAATCTAGCCACTCTCACCCATACTAATCAAAGGATTGCCCTCATAGGCAGGAGTTCCAAAAACACTAAGGATTGAGGTCATGTCACCTATGGTTGTTTAGGTGAGATGTAAGTTTCTAGTATCAATGGTGTTATATACAGAGTCTAGTCATCTCGTGGTCCGGTCTGATACAATCTTTGTATAGGACACCCCCACTCGCACGTCTCCACATGAATGGTCAGCATCTACCATATGTAGTAGTTTACAACACTTGCAAACCTCTACAAAGCGGGTCGTATCCGTAGTGTCACCAAGATCAGACATCTCACCTTAATCCTTGTACTATAGACCTATTTAGGTTATCACTTAAGGCATGATCCACTTGTATATCACATAGACATACTTAAGTTCACATAAGATAACCAAGGAGCTTTGTTTATTTGATATGAGTAAATTCCGGAATGAAATAACAATTATTTTATTCATCAAACAATGTGTATCATTACAAAACAACGAGACTCTGGGAGAATTATGACACTAATCCTAACATAAATGTAGTCCCATGCAACCAAAAATGCTGGGTGGCCAACTATGCTAGGTGATGAAATGACTACCTTGGCTTAAGGAGGGCCGATTGATTGAGTAAGTACCCAAGGCATTTAAGGGTTAAAAGGGAGCTAGAGAAGAGTAAATGGTTCTTACCTTTAAAAGTATTTCAATTATATGCTTTGGTTTGCTAAAGTAAAATATATTTATGAAATACCTAAAATAGGCTTTATTATTCAGTTCAAAGCACGATTTAGATAAACTCGTTTATCTATAGTTTTCCAAAGAGGACTATGTTATGAAGTTTATGTTGTTCTTAGGTTATGTCTTACAAAGGGCAAAATGTTGATGTTATGTTTTCAAGGAAATTAAGATATGTTATGTTTATGAAGTACTATGTTTTCCAAAGTAGTATAGGCCAAGCTATGATTTCCAAAGTGATTTGTAGCAAGTATATTTATGAACTCAAAGTATGTTTGTGTTGAATGAATGAGATGGTTTTAATCAAACCATGTTTCTAAAGGATGTGAAAGCTTTAAGTTTCTCATACATGAGCTAGATGCTCTAATATTTCCAAGGCATGGTTTAATTACGATAAATTCTAATTGAGCTAGATGTCGTAACGTTTTCAAATATGATTAAGTAAGATTTATTTCGAAATGAGTTTGTGCTATTATTTTCTAAGATGTTATTGATAAGCTAGGTCTTGCAAAGATTGTATGCTAGGTGCTGGTTTTCCAAAAGGCTAGTCATGCCATGATTTACAATGAGAATTTATAATAAGTATGTTATAAACTCAAATTATGATTTATGAGATTTAAAGAGAAAAATATGATTATGAATGGAAGTTAAGAGATGCTAAGTTTGCCTAAAGGGATTTTAATTAGCATGTTGTAATCTTAAAGCATGTTTAATGACATTTAAATATGATTTACCTATGATCTCAAAAGAGGAATTTAATAAGCAATGTATGATGGTTATAAATAGATTATGGTTTTGAAATAAAAGGTCTTTCAACCACTGGCTAGGTACCCTGGATTGCTAACATACTATAGAGATGTTTGATGGGAATTGTCAGTATATACTGATGGGAAATGTCAACGTACTCTAGTATGTCTAGTTGGGAATTGTCTACATGTGCACGTGGGGATGGATAAGATAGGGTACATGTCAAGTATGCTTTCCAATTTTATGAAAGGTTTAATAAGTTAATTAACATTAGTCAAGAAGAGGAAGATGATGATATAGCCAGTTTGTTACTAAATCAAAGTATGTTTTCTTGATTTCATAAGACTAAATGAGTTTAATCTTTGGATTTACTGAGATATTATTGAAGGAACTCTAAATAGAGAACCAGTGATCGGAAGCGGATTGTTCCAAATTTCATTGAGAAATAATACAAACAATTACAGTCTTAAAAGAATAGATTATGCATATTCAATAAATTATAGCATGCTTCTTTGATTGAATAAACAAGGGATAGAATATGCAAACATTTGAAGAACCCTTTCTTCAAGTATCCCTCAATCGTTCAGCAACTCGTTCAACAACACGAACTCGAACGCAACAATTAGAACACGATCTCAATGAAAAACTGGATGAACTTCGATCACAATCGAGTTCAACTTGATCCTCGACCCTCGAACGGAACAAGAACACTACCATAAGAGTTCTTGGTATTCTGGTGTGAGAATCCAAGAGTTGTGGGCTCAGTATGACTTTGGATAGAGGAATGAAGGAGGTAAACGATTGAGTATGAGACAGAGGAAGGAAGTCTTTCGCATACACTTGATACTCGATCGTGTAGAAGAAGAAGCCTATCGTATAGACTTGCTACCCGATCGTGTAGAAGAAGAAGTCTATCGTATAGACTTATTACTCGACCATGTAGTAATGAGTAACTATCATATAGTAAACTCGATACTTGATCGTTTAGGCTATGAGATGCTATCATTTAGTAAAACTCTTTTACACGATAGTCTTTTTTTTGTGAGACCGATTCAATGAATCATCAACCTTATGTGTTTTGGAAAACCATTTTTCTTTTTATCTCACAGTTACCATAACCGTGCATAACCTCCCACTCAAGTTGGTTATTAAAAAAAAAGAATAATTAATTATCATATAATTAATACATTATAAATAAATATAATAATCAACTTATCATATTATATTTATAACCTATAGTTTTAATATTTCATCACATGAAACACATAAACCATAGTTCTTTTTCTATTTTATGGTATTTAATATAAATCATATTTATATTAATTCCTCCAATTAATAATGAATCAAATACATCATATCAATTATATCACATATAATTAAATCAATTTAGTTATGTCATATATAATCAAATTTCCTCTTGTTAATTTGAACACTTCAAACTAATCCAAAATTTGATTCTCAACTTGAACCCATTGAGCTACCAAGGGGACCTTATGAACCTGTAGCTTGAAACTCCAACGGTACGTGAATAACTGACTAAAGTCTTTAATTCACGAGATCCACCATCCGTTAACTGTTGGCCATTCCACTAAAGACCGACAGTTGCACTCTTTGCACTACAGATATATTATTGTGTCCATTGGATATAACCAATCAATAGTGCGATGACCCTTCACAAATCGCTCACAAGTACAGCTGGGCCAATTTATCGTTTTGTCCCTGTAGTTACATCTAACTTCTTAAGCACCACTGATTCCTCTAATGAATAATAAGTCATAGTTCTACTATGACTGAGTCCTCTCTTCCCAAGAGAGGATGCGGCCACTATGTTCAAGATCCAGAAGCAATCATTAAGGGATAAATTTATCTACTTATCCCTGTTTCAGGGAAAGAGTGAATTCCGTCTTGTGTAGCTGAGTTCCCAGCTCCTCAATCAAACGAATCCCCAAAATGGTAGGCTTATTGAGTCGATAATCTGATCACTCTCACCCATACAAATCAAAAGACTGCCTTCATGAGTAAAAGTTCCAAACTCACTCAGGATTAAGGTCATGTCACCTATGGTCATCCTAGTGAAATGTAAGTCTCAATTCTGAACGACGTTATATAAAGAGATTAATTATTTCGTGGTTCGGTCTTATACAAACTCTTTGTATAGGATACCCCCGCTCGCATGTCTCCACATGAATGGTCAGGATCAGACCATTTATAGCACTTTACAACACTTGTAACATCTATAAAATGGGTCATATCCGTAGCGTCACCAGGATAAGGTATCCCTTTTTTATCTTTATACTACAGACCATTTAGGTTATTACTTAAGGCATGATCCACTTGTATGTCTCCACATACATGCTTAAGTTACACAAAATAACCTTGGATCTTAGTTTATTGGATTGAGTAAAAGCTTATAAAATAACATTTATTTTATTAATAACAATATGTTTATAGAGTGTTTACAAACTATGAGACTACTAGGACAACTAGGACACCAATTCCAACAATTATGTTATGCTATTCTCATGTTTTAATATGAATGTTTTATAAGTATGGTCTTCATCGTCAAGAAGAGGAAACTGATGAATGAAAGTTTTCTAAAAGGCTAAGTTTTTTTTTCCTGGTTTGGGTGAAAATTTATGATCTTAACCTCTGGCCTTATTGAGGTGTTTTAATATGATTTTTCTGAGTTAAAATGGAAACTATGTATGAGTGCTCTATGGTTAAACTATTAAAGGTTAAAAAGTATTATTATTTTTTAAACTAAATTTGGCCCTATAATATTATTTTGACTATCACCTAACTTATTTGTAGTATGAAAAATAAGCAAATTTCACATAAAAATTTTATATTATTGAATGTGTATATGATCTTGAAAAGAAAAATGTTAATTGATGGTTTATGGTTGTTATATAATTTAGCATATGGTGAAGAAATCTAGAAATTCTTGAAATTATGTGCTTAAATGGTTAGTCATTGTTTGAATATAGAGATGCTGAATTTTTTTGGCATAATTTTCCCATGATCAAAACTGTTAATCAGTTAGTAGATAATTCACATCATAATCAAATTGTTAGTACTTCAAGCAACGATCAAATGTCTGAACCCCTTTTTCCTGCATCGAATAGCATACATGAATTTGAGCCTAATAGAAGTAAAAGACAAATGATTGACCTGATTTTCTGACTACCTTGTTGAATATTCAGATAAAATAGACAATCAATTTGCTTCCATGTACTTAATAGATGAGGATCCAAAAATCTATCAAGAAGCTTTAAGCTTAGTAGATTCTAATTTTTGGAAAGAAGTAATTAGGAGTAGATTGGATTCCTTAGTTATGAATCAAACATAGGAATTAGTGGAACTACCTAAAAGAAATAAATCCATTAGGTTTAAATGGATCTTTAGGAAGAAAATGAGACCAGATGGTATGATAGATAAGTTTAAGGCTAAACTAGTGGTTATGGCATACACACAAAAGCAAGGAATATACTATTTAGATATTTACTCACATGTGACTAAAATAGCCACTATCATAACATTGATAGCCTATGCAACAATAAGTACCGTGAAGGTTTTATTGTTGCTTGTCAAGAAGATAAGGTCTGTAAACTCACAAAATCTCTTTATGATTTAATACAAGTTCCTAAACAATTGTATGCAAAATTTAACAATACTTTAGCGAACAATGATTTTAATGTAAACTATTATGATGCAAGTGTTTACTTAGAGTTGTTTGGAATTGATTATTTGTTTCTATATCGATGATATGTTGATCTTTCATACAAACATGGATTTAATAAATGACATTAAGTTATTTACATCCTCACAATTTGAAATGAAAGATTTAGGTGAGATTGACGTGATACTTGGTGTCAAGATAAGAAAATGAAAATTTATTTTTCTTTATGTTAGTCAGATTATATTGAAGAATTGCTAAAGAGAATTTGACAGCTTTAATGTTACACTTGTAAGAACACACTATAATCCTAGTACGAGTCTAAGAAGAATAAGGGAAAAAATGTCTTTCAATTTGAATATGAAAAAATTATTGGTAGAGTTATGTTTTTAATGAACTATACTACACCTATATATGCTAGAGTAGATTGAGAAGACATACATAATCCTAATAAAGATCATTTGATAGCTCTTCAACGTTTGCTAAGGTACCTCAGAGGTACAATGGATTTTTGTTTGCATCTCAACAATTTTCTTGTAGTTTTAGAAGGATATTTTGATGTGAACTGGGTAATAGATAACAACAAGTAAGTTACACTAGCGGATACATGTTTCTACTAGGTGGAGAAGTTATTTCATGAAAATTAACTAAACAAACCTGTATAGTACGATCCACCATGGAGTCAGTGTTTATAGCACTTGAGCTAGCTAGACAAGAAGTAGCGTGGTTAATAAGTTTACTAAGAGACGTGCCACTGTAGGGGGCTTTTGTACTAGTGTCTCTACATTATGATTCATAAGTTGTTATAGATATTGTCAAGAACAATGTGTATAATGGAGAAAAGTGGCATATTCGTCTGAGATATGGAGTTGTAAAACAACTGTTGAAGAAGAGAATTATCTCGTTGGAGTATGTGAGATCTGAGAGGAACTTAGCAGGTCCTCTCAACAAAGGCCTAACTGAAGGATCCAATTAAGGGTCCTTGAGCGAAAGAGATGGATTGTCCCAATTCCCAAAATTTTACAGTGAACAGAATGATATTATGCATTTACCAACAATTAATTACAACATGTAATTAATGAAATTACAGAAAAATAATATAAGGTTTGGAACCCTTATCTTTGAAGACCAAATCTTCACGAAAAAATCTCTCGATCTCCAAATTGGGCACCACCATGATGGAAACCTTGGTATTCTTTGGGATGAGAATCCAGGAGGAGTGGACTCTGACTATTTTGGATTTATGAGAGGGAAACGAGATTGAAAGAGGAGAGGAAGAACAAACAGAAAACTACAGAGAGCACTACAGTTTGTTTTTCAGAAGAAAAAAAAGAATGACGGCTACACCTCCACTCCTGCACGTTGTGTAGAGAATAATGGGAGGGAGT